>NW_020523978.1:0-32500 GCF_003368295.1 Carassius auratus | reverse complement strand
AATAACAGTTTTCTATGTGAATATATGTGAAAATGTATTTTATTTCCGTGATGCACCGCTGAATTTTCAGCATCATTCCTCCAGTCTTCAGTGTCACTCATTTGTGGCTCAAGAAACATTTCTTACTGCACGACTAGTTCTAGATACAACATCAACAGACAAAGTAAACGAGAAAGCAAGCAAAAGAAGTTGTATCGATCAAACAGCATCCAGGTATTTTATAAAGAGAAATGTAGCATTGCATCGCTTGCTCTGCAGTGAATGGGTGCCGTCAGAATGAGAGTCTGATAAAAACATCACAATAATCGACAGCACTCCAGTCCATCACTTAACATCTGAAGACAAACGCTGCATGCATGTCAGAAACAAATCCAGCATTAAGATGTTTTTATCTTCAAACCATTGTTTCCCGCTTAAAAAAAAAACATCCATAATCCAAATAGTCCGTAATAACGCTTCCTCCGGTGAATCAGGAGAGAAATCTGCACAAACAAGCACTGTTTACAGTTCAAAACAACTCTAAACCACTCAAAACTGCTGGTGTTTTTTTTGATGTGAGATACATAATTTAATTACTTACGATGATTTTATCAGCTGTTTGGATTCTCATTCTGACGGCACCCATTCACTGCAGAGCAAGTGATGCAATGCTACATTTCTCCAAATCTGACGAAGAATCAAACTGGATAGATGAATCCATTTTCCTTTTGTGGTGAGCTGTATTTATTTAGCATTTAAAAAGCCCAATTTGTTTGCACCAATTGCTGCTCAGGAAACATTTCTGAGATTTAGCCGCTTCGTATTTTCATGCACACCATGCTACATTTTTTTTTCACGATTATTTGATGTATTCAAAGATAAAAAAAGAGGGCAATTATTAGAAATGTAACATTAGAAATGTCTGTATGATGAATAGGATCTGAATCGGCACTCGTTCTCCTTTCCCTAGTGGTGACACGCGGCACTGCAGCGGTTTGAGCCTCTCAGGGCAGATTATGGATGTCGGTCGGTGTCAGAGGAATAGAAATGCAGCGGTGAATGAGGCCTGACACAGGACAGATGGGTTTGCAGGGATTACAGCGAGAGCGCAGTGTGCTTTTTGAGAGTAATAACATGAGCATCTCTCACCGCCCGACTCTATAACTCTGTGTGAGAGCAGACGCTATAATCCTGCTCGAAACAGACAATCAGAAACACTTTCTCAAACCAGTGACGTCAAACCCCGACTGAAAAACTTAATTTCAGACCATTTCTCATACGAAGCATCAAACGGGCGAATTAAATACAATAGTGCTTTATGATTTTTCCTTCTTGGAGCTCATGAAACCGAGCTGCATTAGCAAACTTCACACTGAATATCACGATCCGCATCTCTTCTACAAAATAAAGTCAATAAAAAATTAGGAAAAAATATGGTTGTTTGCATTCTATTGTTCAGATTTGACATTGATTTTCTCACAGACACGTGAGCATATATGCTTGACAAAAAACTTGACAATAAATAAATAAATAGAGACATTTTAAGTTAAATAAGCAGAATTAGCTGTTTGTAAAACACTTGTCAGAAGAAACAGTCGAGCAACATAGAAGGACAGCAGCTTGTGAGTGTTTTGTCTTGTTTTCTCATCAGACTAGTGTGTGATCATCATTGCTAGAAAAGTTTTTGGTTTAAATTGTGTGTGTCTTACCCTGGTTAAATACGTGCTGAAAGTGGTGCTTGGTTTTGCGTTTGCCTATCGCGGGACTGCCTGGTTTCGATCTGCTAAATAGCGAGGCGTGTCCAGCTGACTTCAATTACAGGTAATCAGGCTAATACAAAGCACTAGGTTTCACCGCGGCAGCGGTCGCGGCAACCCTTGTGTGAACCCTCCTCGTGTGAAGACTGACGAGTGTAAAGACAATCGACTCTACCTGCGCGACTCCACCGAGCAAGGACACCGACTGGGCACTTGAGTATTGCTTTTCTCTTTATTTACTTTTTTGTATAGCCTCTCAAATATATCTTACACTTGTAGTCACTATGTGCTTTCAGATCTCTACTATCACTACTAACACTCGGAGAGCACGCTATGTATGTCGCAGGAAGGCCTGTCTGACAAACTTACGCCATGTCCCTCTGACCTCTACTACTATGCTCTCTATTCCAGTTGGTCTCTGGAACTGCCAGTCTGCAGTTAACAAAGCAGACTTCATTTCTTCTATTGCTACTCATTCCGGTCTCAACCTCATGGCACTGACAGAGACTTGGATCAAACCTGAAGATACTGCCACCCCTGCAGCCCTCTCCACTAATTTCACTTGTTCCCACACTCCTCGCACCACTGGGAGGGGTGGAGGTACGGGTCTCCTTATATCCAAAGAATGGAAATTTGATCTTCAGCCATCACCTACAGGTACTGGTTCATTTGAATCACATGCCATTACTGTAACCCACCCTGTTAAAATCCACTTTGTGGTCATTTATCGTCCCCCAGGTCAACTGGGAAACTTCTTGGAGGAGTTGGATGTGCTGCTATCAAACTTTCCTGAAGATGGTACTCCTCTGGTACTGCTTGGTGACTTCAACATCCACCTAGATAAACCCCAGGCTGCTGACTTCAAAACTCTGCTCACCTCATTTGATCTCAAGCTAGTGTCTACTACAGCAACTCACAAATCAGGCAACCAACTGGACCTCATCTACACGCGCTGTTGCTCTGTGGACACCTCTTCAGTTGCTCCACTACACACCTCTGATCACTTCCTCATTACTGCTAACCTAGCACTTACTCCTGAAGTGGCACACACTCCAACGCAGGTCACCTTTCGACGGAACCTACGCTCACTCTCTCCATCTCGCCTATCTGCTGTGGTTTCATCCTCTCTCCCACCATTCTCTCAGTTTTCTGCTCTGGACACGAACAGTGCTACGGACATTCTTTGCTCCACTTTAACATCTTGCTTGGACAACTTTTGCCCACTGTTGTCTAGACCAGCACGCACTGCCCCATCTGCCCCCTGGCTGTCTGAGGTTCTCCGTGAACATCGCTCTAAACTAAGGGCTGCAGAGAGGAAATGGCAGAAATCAAAAAACTCTACGGACCTCAGTGTGTATCAATCTCTCCTCTCTTCCTTCTCTGCAAATGTCTTCACAGCTAAAACATCCTACTACCACAACAAAATTAACAGCTGCAGTGATGCTCGGACACTATTCAAGACTTTCTCTTCTCTTCTTAATCCGCCGCCTCCGCCTCCTCCATCGACTCTTACAGCGGACGACTTTGCAGCTTTCTTCACAAATAAGACAAGATCCATCAGTGACCAATTCTCCACACCGCAGACCATGGACAACGTCACAATGACGGATGCACACACTTTATCCTCCTTCTCCCCACTCTCAGAGATGGACGTCTCCAAAATTCTCCTGTCCAATCATCCTACTACTTGTCCACTTGATCCAATCCCCACTCACCTCCTTCAAGCGATCTCTTCTTCAGTCATACCTTCACTTACTCACATTATCAACTCCTCTCTTCACTCTGGAACATTTCCCTTAGCATTCAAGCAGGCTCGGGTAAGCCCACTGCTCAAGAAACCATCTCTAAATCCAGCGCTTCTTGAAAACTACAGACCGGTATCCCTTCTTCCATTCATTGCAAAGACACTTGAGCGAGCTGTGTTCAACCAGCTTTCTATGTTCCTTGGACAGAACAACCTCCTGGACAGCAACCAATCTGGCTTCAAAAGTGGCCACTCAACTGAGACTGCTCTGCTCTCGGTTACTGAAGCCCTGCGACTAGCAAGAGCAGCTTCAAAATCCTCGGTACTCATCTTGCTGGACCTGTCTGCTGCTTTTGACACTGTTAATCACCAGATTCTCTTGTCCACCCTCAGAAAGATGGGCATCTCTGGAACTGCTCTCCTGTGGGTTAAGTCCTACCTCTCTGACAGATCCTTCAGTGTGTCTTGGAGGGGTGATGTTTCAAAGTCACACCACCTTGCTACTGGGGTTCCTCAAGGCTCAGTACTTGGACCACTTCTCTTCTCCATCTACATGACATCTTTAGGATCTGTCATTCAGAAGCATGGCTTTTCTTATCACTGCTATGCTGATGACACCCAACTCTACTTCTCATTCCAGCCAGATGACCCGACGGTAGCTGCTCGCATTTCAGCCTGTCTGAGTGACATTTCTAGCTGGATGAATGACCATCACCTTCAGCTTAACCTTACAAAGACTGAACTCCTGGTGATTCCAGCTAACCCATTGATTCATCACAACTTCTCTATACAGCTGGGCCCGTCCACCATAACTCCTTCGAGGACAGCCAGAAACCTAGGTGTTGTGATGGATCATCAATTAAGCTTCACTGACCACATTGCTACAACGACCCGGTCCTGCAGGTTTGCCTTATACAACATTAAGAAGATTAGACCCTTCCTGTCAGAGCAAGCAACCCAACTTCTTGTCCAAGCTCTTGTTCTCTCCAGACTGGACTATTGTAATGCTCTCCTGGCGGGCCTTCCTACATGTACTGTCAAGCCTCTGCAAATGATCCAGAATGCAGCAGCGAGGGTTGTCTTCAATGAGCCAAAAAAAGCTCATGTTACTCCTCTCCTCATCAGGTTACACTGGCTACCAGTAGCCGCTCGCATCAAATTCAAGGTACTGATGCTTGCCTACAAGACGACCGCTGGCACGGCACCAACTTACCTAAACTCACTGGTTAAATCCTATGTGCCCTCCAGAAGTTTGCGCTCTGCAAGTGAACAACGCCTTGTGGTGCCATCCCAAAGAAATTCAAAATCACTCTCACGGACCTTTTCCTGGACTGTGCCCAGCTGGTGGAATGACCTCCCAATCCCAATTCGTACAGCTGAGTCTTTACTAATTTTCAAGAAACGTCTGAAGACTCATCTTTTTCGCCTGCACTTAACCTACTAACACCAGTACTTTTCATTTTCTTGTCTTTGTTCATTTAATAAAAAAAAAAAAAAAAAAAATCCTGGCTATGCGTTCTATACTAGACTAACTGAGACTTGTCATGGCACTTGTATACTGTTGTTGTTCTCCTGTTGACCTGACTGCTTCTATTGTTCTCATTTGTAAGTCGCTTTGGATAAAAGCGTCTGCTAAATGATTAAATGTAAATGTAAATGTAAATAATCAAGGTATTCCCATATGTATTTTAATTTAATTCTAAATAAAATAAAAATAAACTATCCATCCATCTATTTATACAGACAAACATTTATGAATATTATGATTTATGTAAATAGTACATGAAAACAAAGCTTAACAAAGATGTTAATTTTGCAACTCAAGTCCATTTATTTTGGTTAAAGTAGCCTATGTTTAGATATTTGTGAAATAAGAAAACATGCAAACAAGATTAAAATACTGAGGGATACACACACACACACACATATATATATATATATATATATATATATATATTTCATATTCATCAAAAATGAAGATTTTTTTTAAAAGTTCAAATAAATCAATCAATGACATGACAATAAGAAAAATAACTTGACACTAAATAACAAATATCAAAATTATAATTTTGTAAGTTAAAATAAATAAAATAACTAAATACATGAAAATGGGATATGCAAACACATAACTTGAACAAAGTTAAACTAAATACATAACAATAATTCAGATGTTTATAAGTTAATAGAAATATAAAGATGTGAAAATAGGACATGAAAACTAAATATTTGTATTTGCAAAACAAGACAACACTGAAGAAGAATCTTTTCCTCCCTCCCTCCCTTCCTTCGTCCCTTCCTTCCTTCCTTCCTTCCCTCCTTACTTCCTCCCTCCCTTCCTTACTTCCTCCCTTCGTCCCTCCCTTTTTCCCTTCCTTACTTCCTTCCTTCCTTCCTCCCTCCCTTCCTCCCTTCCTTCCTTCCTCGCTTCCTCCCTTCCTTACTTCCTTCCTCCCTCCCTTCCTCACTTCCTTCATTCCTCCCTTCCTTCCTTCCTCGCTTCCTCCCTTCCTCACTTCCTTCATTCCTCACTTCCTTACTTCCTTCATTCCTCCCTCCCTTACTTCCTTCATTCCTTCCTCCCTCCCTTACTTCCTTCATTCCTCCCTCCCTTACTTCCTTCATTCCTTCCTCCCTTACTTCCTTCATTCCTTCCTCTCTTCCTTCTTTCCTTACTTCCTTCCTCCCTCCCTCCCTCCCTTCCTCCCTCGTTTCCTCCCTTAATTCCTTCCTTTCTCGCTTCCTCCCTTCCTTACTTCCTTCCTCCCTCCTTTCCTTCCTCACTTCCTTCCTAACTTCCTTACTTCCTTCCTTCATTCCTCCCTCCCTTACTTTCTTAATTCCTTCCTCCCTTACTTCCTTAATTCCTTCCTTCTTCCCTTACTTCCTTCCTCCCTTCCTCCCTTCCTGCCTTCCTTCCTCCCTCCCTTACTTCTTTACTTCCTTCATTCCTTCCTCCCTTCCTTCTTCCCTTACTTCCTTCCTTCTTCCCTTACTTCTTTCCTCCCTCCTTTCCTTCCTTACTTCCTTCCTAACTTCCTTCATTCCTCCCTCCCTTCCTTCCTTCCTTAATTCCTTCCTCCCTTCCTTCTTCCCTTACTTCCTTCCTTCTTCCCTTACTTCTTTCCTCCCTCCTTTCCTTCCTTACTTCCTTCCTAACTTCCTTCATTCCTCCCTCCCTTACTTCCTTCCTTAATTCCTTCCTCCCTTCCTTCTTCCCTTACTTTCTTCCTCCCTTCCTCCCTTCCTCCCTTCCTCCCTTCCTGCCTTCCTTCCTCCCTCCCTCCCTTCCTGCCTTCCTTCCTCCCTCCCTTACTTCTTTACTTCCTTCATTCCTTCCTCCCTTCCTTCTTCCCTTACTTCCTTCCTTCTTCCCTTACTTCTTTCCTCCCTCCTTTCCTTCCTTACTTCCTTCCTAACTTCCTTCCTTCCTCCCTCCCTTACTTCTTTACTTCCTTCATTCCTTCCTCCCTTCCTTCTTCCCTTACTTCCTTCCTTCTTCCCTTACTTCTTTCCTCCCTCCTTTCCTTCCTTACTTCCTTCCTAACTTCCTTCATTCCTCCCTCCCTTACTTCCTTCCTTAATTCCTTCCTCCCTTCCTTCTTCCCTTACGTCCTTCCTCCCTTCCTCCCTTCCTGCCTTCCTTCCTCCCTCCCTTACTTCTTTACTTCCTTCATTCCTTCCTCCCTTCCTTCTTCCCTTACTTCCTTCCTTCTTCCCTTACTTCCTTCCTCCCTTCCTCCCTCCCTTCCTCCCTTCCTTCCTTCCTTCCTCGCTTCCTTCCTTACTTCCTTCCTTACTTCCTTCCTTACTTCCTTACTTCCTTCCTCCCTTCTTTCCTCCCTTCCTTCCTTCCTCGCTTCCTTCCTTCATCCCTTCCTTCCTTCCTCACTTCCTTCCTTCCTTACTTCCTTCCTTCCTTCCTTCCTCCCTTCTTTCCTCCCTCCCTTCCTTCCTCGCTTCCTTCCTTCCTCGCTTCCTTCCTTCCTCGCTTCCTTCCTTCCTCGCTTCCTCCCTTCCTCGCTTCCTCCCTTCCTTCCTTCCTCGCTTCCTTCCTCCCTCCCTTCCTTCCTCCCTCCCTTCCCCATGCCATGACTATGAATTTCAGACTTTCTGCTCTGATTTAAGACCTTTGTAAAGCTGTAATTTCTGGAAGGGGAAATGAAGACTACAGAATCCCTGTAAATGTAGGGATGCATTTGAAATTCAGAAGAATATATAATCAGAGCAACAGACAAACACGTGAAGCGCCAGACTCTGTGATGACGAAACAGCATCAAACTCCAGCCAAACCCCTGCTGACAGATTCAATGTACAGCTGCACTGATCTTACAAGCAACATCTTTACAGATGCTCGAATCACGCTCTGCCTCCAAAACAAGATTCAGCGTGGAATGGACTCAATTCATGTCAGTGCCGTTTTAATATCCGTTTGTAAGTCTAACAGCATTTATTTACTGGAGACTGAGGATGAAAAGAGCACAAAGCAATGTTAACTGATGTGAAGAGATGAAAACACTCCACTGTGCTCAGCAGAGGTTATTTACATGCAAAAAAATGCATTAAATTTCAATGTTTATGACATTAACCAGGTGTTTCTCGACTGGTTCTGCATCAAAGTCCAGATTGTACACTGGATATTCAGTGGAAACTCTGAAATAATATTAGTTTGATTAAATGCACAACCTTTGACATCAAATGCAAGATAAAGGATGTGTTTTAAATGCACGTTTATAGTGAAACTTTCAATTCAAAACTACAAATTCATCAGTTGTTCACTATTTTTTTTATAGATGGATCAGAAGTATTATTTGAGCACAAGCACAGCTGTTCAGTTTCAACTAGAGTTATTATTGTTAACTAACAAACTATTTCTTGAAATAAAACTTTGAAACATACATTTAATTAAATATAAAAAGTTATATTTTTTAATTAAAATCTAATAAAATTTTAATCAATGAATATTATAATAATTAACAATATAGTTATGGTATTGTTATTAATATTATAAAAGTGTTATATTTAATATACTGTATTTCTAATATACATTTTTATTTGAATTATATATTTTACATATAAATATTAATTATTGTGCATATAGTTCTTTCCTTGAAGTAAACATTAATTTAAATAATAAAAATATATATTTCAACTAGATGCCAAGGCAATACATTGAATATAATATGAATAGTATATTAAATGTTATTTTTGATATAAGTTATGTATAACTACATAAATTTAATATAATATTTAATATTATAAAAGTAATTTAATCACATTAATATTATATTTAATATACATTATTTACAACTAAATTAAGTATTTTTCATATAGTACACATTTTAAATATAAATATTATAATTATATGAAATATATATTTAATATTGAAATATTACACATTTGCATATTAAATATTTTAAAAGATAATAGTACAATTTTATAAAATTATATAGACATTAAAAACCAATAATAAAAAAGAGACAAAAACACAACAAAATTACTCAAAAAAAAAAAAAATATATATATATATATATATATATATATATATATGAAAACTGAAAACATATAAGTAAAACCCAATTCTACTATAAAAGATACTAAAATAACGCCGATTTTAACAGTTTCGTTCTACAAAATAAGCCTAAAATATTCCGTTCCCTCATTGGATGATTCTATGTGTCTGATGATGATGATCCTCCTTTCACTGGAAGAACATGAACAAAGACAGAGAAGCTCAAGGACTCATGGAGGGGGAGCTGCAGAATGAGTGTGTGTGTGTGTGTGTGTGTGTTTGTGTGTGAGAGAAACAACATGTAAGCTATCGTGTCATTTCAGAGCGGTTTCTTACATGAGGCACAAAGAGGGAGATGTTTAAAGAGACATTACGCAGAAAGACTGTCACATCCAGTCTAACAGCTTTAGAGCAGCTTTAAACACTTCACAGCTGAGCATTAATATCTACACACGATGCATATTTCATTATGGGATGGGACGATGGTTTATACCACACATGAGAGCTGCAGGTCTGTTTATATCACAGACTGCTGTACATTATTCACACAGGAGAAAATACAGTATTTCATTGGCCGGATTATTAATTTGGATATTGCTACTTGTTTACTTTATATATCAAACTGTATAATCCCCTCCAAAAATATTTAAATTAAATGAATGATGTTATATGCTGATTAATAAAATACAATATTGATATTATAATATAGTTTATATAATTTATATAATATATTAATTTTAGTAATGTAATACTACTACTTGGTTTGTTAATATGAACTAGGGCTGTGAAAGCAATTAATATGTTTTAAAATAAAAATTAATTATGACTACTTAAATCAATATATAATATAATATTAACAACATTATGTTTATATTAATTTTATATTAATACTTGGTTTTAATATATAAACTAAGACTGTCAAAAAGTCTTAAAATGTAAAATAAAACAAATACAATTATTATACCGATTACTTAAATACAGTAATATTTAATAATAAAAATAATAATATCATAATATTAATATAAAGTTATATTCATTTAATATTACTATTCTTGATTTTAAAATATGTATTAACTTGTCAAAAACTAATTAAAAATGTAAATGTAAATTAATTATAAGATATGCTGATTATTTAAATGCATCAATATTTAATAATTATATTATGATGTTTACATTCATATATAACGATATGCGAATAATTTACTATGTTAATATTATATTAATATAATATTACTTTGTCTTTAGTTTATATGAACTGGCTGTCAAAAACGAATAAAAAATTTAATTAAATTAAAATTGTATTAAATTAATTATATCGCATGCTACTTACAAATTCATCGATATTTAATATTATATTATGATTTTTATATTTGCATATAATTAATGTTATATTAATATACCAGGGCTGTTAAAATAATAATAATAATAATGCATATTCCTATGTTTACACATGTAGGTCTCACCGTATGGTTCGTGCCAAACAGGAGGAAATGACTAAATGACTATATTTTAACGGTGACATCACTGTCATATTCGTCCCACAAGCGTTACGCAGCAAACACATGACGGAGACAGTCGAATCACACACACACACACACACATCACTTCATGCTCTGATTCTCCTGACGGTGAGAGCTTGCCTTGCTGTGCATGACAGAGAAAATAAATGCACGCTCAGCGATGAGTTTCTATGAACCCATTGGGCTCCAGCTCTACTTACACACACCACACAGAGCTCTTGATAGCACCAGCACGCCATGGAAAGCTTCCCTTAACAAGTGCATGCTGGGCATTTGACCTAAATCCAGAACTACTGACCGTCTTTAATGCATCCTTAATTATCCAATAAAGCCTCTGCCTGTAGACAAAGAGACCAGCTCATGTCACCGCAGGCAAACCCACTTAGTATCAGCAAATATTAACAAAAACACTCTGGTTAAGGTCTATTATAACCCACAGGAATAGTTCACCCATCATTTACTCGTGCGCATGTCCTTGTGAACACATCGTGAACAAATTAACAAAAAAAGCAAAGCAAATCAACATATGTTCATGATTTCTGAAGATCATGTGACACTGAAGACTGGAGGAATGATGCTGGAAATACAGCGGAGCATCTGAGGAATAAACTGCATTTTGAAATATATAATCGTAGTAAAGCTTAATTTCATGCTGGTTTCTCTACATAAAGCAGCATGCTATCATGCATCAGCTAAACGCTGTGTGCAACTCAACCCCTTGCTCAACCTGAAGCTGTGAGTGACTCGAGTCATTACACCGAGTGTCAGACCACCCACACACTCTTCCAGCATCCCTCCATCCTACACCTGGGTGGTCAAGGCATGAATGGTGGTCAAGGTCACAGCAATATCCTGAGAAACATACAGCAGACATTACAACGGGAATGTCAAAAGTTCAATGCTACAATAAAACAAAGTGACAATGGCAGTATTTCTGTATTACCAGCAGGACAGACTCGATTCAGTTCTCCAAGGCTGTAGAGCAGACAGCTACTCACACTTTAGACATGTCAGATGCATATAACTGACGAATGCATATACTGTATGCATGCAAATAAACAGAAATGTACAAAAGTATCAAATGCACATATTTGACAAATACTCTTAAGTATATATGATTAAGTTTCAAATGTATATATTTGATGGATTTGTATGCATTTATGCAGAAGAGTTTCAAATGCATATTTGACAAATGCTCATCTGCAAACATGCAGAGAAATGCCAGATGCATATAACTGACAAATGCACATATGAATACAAACATTCAGAAAAGTGTCAAATGTGAATATTTGACCAATGTGTGCGCGCGAATATGCATATTTTCTATATTTCATGAACGCTTGCGTAAATATGCATAAAAGTCTCAATGCATATATTTGACTAACTATACCATGTATGCAGAAAAGTATCAAATGCATGTATTTGAAAGTTTATATATACATATACAGAAAAGTCAAATGCATGTAATCGACAAACACTTGCATGCAAATATGCAAATAAAATGTCAAATGCATATATATTTGACGAACACTAGCATGCGGAAACATGTCAAATGCACATAATTGACAAATGCTTACATGACGCAGTAGAGCATCAACTGCATAAAACTTTGCAGATTTTAGTTTGCATGCAAATATGAAGAAAAGTCTCAAATGCATATTTAATGAAAGTTCATATTTACATATACAGAAAAGTATCTGATGATAGTTTGCATCCAAAAATGCAAATAAATGTCAAATGCATATATCTGACGAACACTTGCATGCATGCAGAAACATGCCAAATGCATAGTTGATGAATGCTTGCATCTATATGCGCAGAAAAGCATCAACTGCATAAAACTGAAGAACGTTTGCGTGCAAATATGAATGCGTCTATTTGATGAAAGTTCATATGCAAATACACAGAAAAGTGTCAATGCATATAACTGATGAACACTTACATGCATGCAGCAACAAATGCATATAACTGATGAACGTTTACATGCAAATGTGAAGAAAAGTCTCCATCTCTTCAGGCAGACATCACTGTCAACCCGAGCTGATGTGTGATCCGTTACTGACGAGCAGAAGAGTCAGGACGCGACACTTCAACCTAAACACTGAGTTAAACACAGAAAACACTGACTGAGTCACTCATACTCAAGCACACAGCCGCGAGGCAGAAGGGCTGCAGTCATCAGAGAAGCACCCGTGTCCTTTCAGACCAAACATTCGCCCAGAGCCAGTGTTTAACGCTTGCGTCCTCTGTGGAAGTTCACGCTTCACAGCCTGTGCCACGGCTTCACACAGTCCTGCTCCTGCAGCTTCCTTACAGTCTTCATTCCCTCACACTCAAGCCCTTTCTTCTTCTGAGCATGAAAGGAGATATTTTGTAGAATGTTGCTAACCAAACGGTTGGCGGCAGCCATTGACTCCCATAGAATGCAAACACAAAATACTCTGGAAGTCAACGGCTGCCATCAACAGAACAACTTGAGGGTGAGGAGATGACAGAATTAATGTTTTTCCCGCTGCATGCTCAGAGTTTGACAGATGCATCACAATAAAAACATCCTCTTTATGAGAGGAAAAGCAAACATGTCAGTTACTAATGTACTTACATGTGCACGACTAGCTTTCACACTTCTCCTCTCATCCCAAACAAACGCATCTGTGTTTTCTCTCAGCACAACCTCAGATTACAGACCGTTTCGGCTTCTTTGGAGAAACCTAATCGTGTGTGTACTGTAAGTGGCGTGATTGTGTATATTGTAGATTCACAACTCATTTATTTTGACCTTTGTGGATTTGAGCTACTAAAGCTCATTCTCTCATTGCGCTGCAGTAAATAACAGCTTACAGTGAAGCGCAGATGTTTACCGCAACGCACACACATTTTTGGCAAAGTCAACCATGCATTTCATGTCATTTATAATAAACTTGTGTGCAGTTACACAAAAAAAAAAAAACAGTAAGAAGCTATGAAATGCAAGCATCAAAACAATGTTTTAGAGTCTATACACCATGAACGTTGATTTAATTTACACCCAACTTTTTATTCTACTGAAAACAGAGATTGCACATTTGACTTATGTGATCTATTTAAATATAATATTACTTTTATTTCATTTAACCCTTGTGCGTTAACTTAAAAAATGGTTACCACTGTAAAAAAATGTCCTTGTGAATTAACGGTAAAATACTGGAAGCGGGGTTTCCAGCAGTGTACCGTAATTTTACAGTTTTATTACTGTATTCTGAATTATGGCTTTTTTTGTAATTTTACGGTTAGAGGACAAAAATTATTTGATTTTTTGCAAACAACAGTCCTGATCGTAACTACCAAAAATAAATACATTTTTAGGATTTTAACCCGTTAAATGCCAGTTTGTTTACATAATGACACGGTTGCTTTTTAAGAAAATAAATAAAAATATTATTAAAATTGTTTTCCAGATAACATAAGCAGATTTATGCAATAAAATATATATTTAAAATTAACAAAGCCAAAATTTATAAAAAAAACTAAGAAAAAAAAAGCCCATAATGATGCACACTGGTTAAATATTTATGCTGAATTGAGGGGAAAAAGTCAATTAAATAAATAAATAAAAATGGTTAATATAATAAGAAATTAAAATAAAAAAATAAAATATTAAATTAATATTATAGTGTTAATAAATTTAATAAATGTATTATTGTATTAAATTAATAATTTTAATACTATAATAAAATAAGCAAAAACTATATATATATATATATATATATATATATATACACACATACATACATATATTTTAATTACTGCACTATGTATTCAATTAAAAATAGAGAAAATCAAAATTCAAATAAAAAATATTCAAAAATTTAATATTTTGTACTGACAAATAATCAAATAATCAAATGATTATCAAAATAGCTGCAGTCTAGTCTCAGCATTAGTCATGTCTGAAGAAAATATGACATGAAAATGTGTAATAAAGCACATCTGTTTTGTGTTACATATCAAAGCAGTGGAGCTAATATGCTGTAAAATGATGCTGTGATGAATATGAACGCACAAACTCAGACAGCAGCCTGAAAGCTGAAGGATGATGATCATATCAAGACGACACTAAGCTAAGCTTCATACAGTTAACATCAGCTTGGAAGCACGTCTCATTTTTCACTCGGAGAGCAGATAATGCTGTTGACAAGCGCCATGCATCTTTATTTAATGGGACGTACTGAAACGACGATAAGTCTCCGCTGTTATTCAGCACACGCTGCTGGGGGTCACGACCCCTGACAAAAATATCAGCTTGGGAAAACCTGACAGTGTGCAGCAATCCACACTGGAATTACTTGAACTGCTTTCAGCGTCAGACACATGTCAGCCTGCTTCCATTTCCAGAGAAACGGTCGAGAGAAAAAAACAGCAGGCATGCAGTGAACAAGCCAATGTTTTCAGTGCGGCGCTTAACCTCTGACCTACATCTGTGCTTCATTACACAACATCCACTGCATCTGAACAGCACAAGCACTGCAGCACACCGAGCTCCACTGTCTCTGAGATCTGGAAGTCTGATGTGCTGTGAAGCTGTCGCAACGTTAACCTCTACATAGACAGCAGCTTTATAAGGTGTGAGATGTGAGAGCATCTCCACAGACCCAAACATGATCTTAAATCACCCAAATACATCAGAATTATATAGTATATAAACCATTTCAGTTTAAAGTTAAGTTAACTAATAAAATAAAATAAATAAATAAATAAAAATAATAATAAAAATAAATAAAATAAAATATAAAAAATAAAAATAAACAAAATTAAATAAATGAAAAAATTTAATACAAAAATATAAAAAATAATAAAGAAATAAAATAAAATAAAAGATCTACACAGGACCAAATATGACTATAAAATCACCCAAATGCATCAGAATTATATAATATATAAACCATTTTAGTTGAAAGTTAACTAATAAAATAAAATAAATAAATAATAATAATTAAAAAAATATAATAATAATAAAAAAGTAAAAATAAATAAAATATAAAAAATAAACAATAAAAAAATAAACAAATTAGAAAAAAATAAAATATAAAAAATAATAATAAACAAACATTTTTTTAAAAATAAAAATAAATGAAATTTTTTTATAATTAAATATAAAAAATAATAATAAAGAAATAAAATAAAAAGATCTACACAGGACCAAATATGACCATAATCACACACACACACAAAAAAAACTATACATATTTTCATAAAATAAAATGATCATTTAAAAAAATAAAGCAGAAAAAAAATCTATTCATGCCACTTAAATTCAAATATATAAAATAAAAAATATACAGTAAATGCTCCAGAAGTGTGGAATATGATCTGTGTAAAAGAACACATCTAGTAGAGAGCTTTCTCTTTTCCATCTGTTCTAATGCAGAAGCACACAGATCCACTCGTACTGAGTCTGTGTGAGAGGAAGAACAGGATGTTTTATGAATGCATCGTGAAGCTGACGCTGTGCTCTGACCACAGCACTGATGCTGATTCATGCTGGAGTCACCAGACTCAAACACCAGAAGCACTCAGTGACAGCAGCACTGGGCCTCAGCACGGAGCTCCACCATGGGCCTCATTCTGATGCCACAGAGCACAGCATACTGTCTGTATCTGCCGTATCAGAGTAAACCTGATTACTGATGATTATACAGAGACAGAGGACAGAGCCGGAGACAAACAAGCCCATATACGACTACCAAGCAACTTCACAATAGTAAAGTCAATTGATTTCACAATGGATTCACAAGAGATTCATCAAATCAGAATTTAGAAAATTCTGAAAATTCCATACATTTTAAAATATTATCAGACAGTTGCATAACATATAAACCACTTTTGGCTTAATTGAATTAAATATATTTTTTTTAAATATAAATTTATCTAAAAAAAATATATATATATATATATATATATATATATATATATATATATATATTTATAAACAATGCATTTTTCATAAACAATGCATGAGTAATAAAATAAATACACAATATAAAAATATCAGTTTTATTCTTTGAGTCTTTTGTTTTTAACTTGCACTACATAATCATTATGATTTAAAAATGATTTCCTCAATATATCATGATTAATGTCATTTTAGGTAAAAAATGTTAGCCTGAATGTACTTTGTCACTTTGGATAAAAGCGTCTGCTAAATGCATAAATTTAATTTAATTTAATATAATCAATGCATGAATAAAACCATTCTAAATTAACCATAACTGAAAGAAAAATAAGTTTTTTAAATGTATTTTGTTTCTAATAAATCCAATTATAAGCGTTCAGGTGAAGAAGACAAAGTCAGAAGAGATGCATAATGTCCGTTTTTAAAACATGCTGATAAAAAAAATGCACTGTTAATCACTTTGGATAAAAGCATCTGCTAAATGCATAAATGTTTTTAAAAATAAAAATGACTCGAGGGATTCTCACTGTGAATGAAGAGAAGAGGAATACAGCTTTAACTTCTGTGTGCTTTTAAAAAATAGAGTAATGTTATAATCCCGCTCTGAAAGTCAGAAACGATATCAAAAGAGATTCTGACAGACTTCCGAAACCGACGGCATAAACGAGCCAGAGCTTTAATAATGCATAAGCATTGAGTGATGTCTGTCTGCTTCATTAACAGTGAAGAGTAAACACTCTCCTCGTCTGCCATTGGCTGGACAAACTCAGACTGGACAGGCTCCGCCCCCAACTCACGCTATTGAGCCTTCATCATTATGTAGAGTGCATCTGTCTTTCTCCGTTTCTCGGACTGTAAAAAGATTCTGTGAGGATACGTGCGTTCCTACCAGGACTCATTTAATTACAGCAACAACAAACCATGGTCCACAGGCCAAAGAAGATCGGAGGACAGAGCAAAAACACACTGACAGAAGAGAAGAAACACCGTCCCCCAAAGCTCCTTCTGATTCTGAGCAATGATAACTACATGTTGAACAAGAAAAGACTCGCAGATATGAAAACATCATGACTTGATTAGTATCTGCTTTCACTTATGAAACAGTCAGGGGGAAAAAAACAGTTCGTGACGCAACGTGAAGACAAACAGAGAGGATTCTGGGAGATCTTTCACAAGGAACACACTACAGGCTTCAGGATGAACGCTAGAAAACTAAACCCTCTCTAAAAGCCCAGTGACACTGTATTAAACTCACCCAAAAACTAATATTTATTGGAAAACTGTGTAAAAACATGCATTGATTGTTTGTCATTTTAGAATTTATTATTTGAAAAAAACAAAAACTATTTTAGAAATGATTCTTCTTTAATTGAGCAGAAAACAAGCTTAGACTATTTATATATTTATAATAAAATAATTTCTAATTTTAAAATAATTATATTTAATGATAGAATTGAAAACTGTATAGAAAACATGCTTTGACTGTTTAATAATTAATTTTATATTATATAATTTAAAACTATGATTTGTTTTTGTCCGTCTGTTGGCAGAAAACATATCAAATAATACTTATTTTAAAAAAATGCTTCTGAAATTAAATAGAAAACAGTGTAGAAAACTGCTTATTATAATGAAATATTTATTTTATAGCATATAACTTGTCTCTCTATTAAAAGGAAATTATATTTAGTGTTTATTTAGTATTTATTAGTGTAAAAAAAGCCTTCATTTATTGACTAGATTTGTAACTATCCAAATATAAATAAATGTAATGTTTACACTTGATCATGGTTGTATTATTTTAAATAAATATATGAAAAAATATGGTCAAAAGTAAAAAAAACAAAAAACAAACAAACATTGCAATATATTTTTTTCAACTGTGATTAAATAGAAAACAGTGTAGAAAAGTTTATTATAATGAAATATTTATTTTATAGCATATAAAATATTAAAAGGAAGCATGCCTTGTCATCAAATAATATTTTGTCATTAAATAATAACATTTAAATTATTATTTAATGTAAACTTACCCTAGCCCTTGATTTGTTGACTAGATTTTTAACGTTAATTATCCAAATATAAAAAATGCTATGTTTACACTAGATGATAGTTGTATTATTTTAAATATTTTTTAATATATATATATTTTTTTACATCGCACAAGTTTACTTTTAAGTCCCTGCTATGGAGAGAAATGAGATTGAAACAACTCTTTTGAGATTCACAGAAGAAGAAAAACAAAAAGTCATACAGGTTTGGAAGAAGAGGCAGGTGAGAACGTTTTCATTTGTGGCTAAATGAAGCGTTTCAAAGATCTCCTGAAGGAAATCATTCACACTAATTGTTTGCGTGTCACGTTGACGGCGTGTATCCTCACGAAGGACAAGCTGACACACATGGGACTGATTCATAACATGAGCATCAGGGACAACAGGAACACCAGTGATGTCACGCACGCTTGATTGACAGCTCAGGCCCCGCCTCCTCCTCCTCCACATTCCTGTCCTGGATGGAGTCCTTGAACCAGACGCCTCAACAAAAGCTCTGTCTCCAGCGCGCGTCTGCGTCCTTCACAAAAACACAGCAACAGTGTTCCTCTCGACCCCCTCCCGCTCGTCCCGTCCCGTCCCCTGCCTCCCAGACATTCACTGGACACATAACAGCACTTAGAAACATCCCCCACTGCGCGGTTCACAATGGCTTTCTGTCCGCCGCAGGATCTTCATCTGGACGCTGAAAGCTGCTTTTCTTTCAGACGTACCACCAGAAAAGACATAATGGTGAACCCAGGAGAACATCTGAACCAGCGTTGCTCAAATCCAACGATCAGAGTTTGAAGATATTAGAACAAACCGAATTGGAAAGCTATTTATTTAAAAGACTTTAAATAAAACATGAATTGTATAGACTACGGTTATGATACAGAATTATATATTAAATATTTATATCTTATTTAAATGTATAATATATTAAATAATTTGTTGAAAATGGTTTAGAAAAAATAAATTTAATATTTACACATTTTTCTTCCTTAATTGAACAAAAAACAAAACGGTGCATAAAACGTGCCTTATCTGTTTATTATTTTATAATAAAATATTCATTGTATAATAATAAATCATAAAAACATTTTATGAATGATTATTCCCTAATTGGAGAAAAAATAATGTAGAAAAACATTTTTATAGTAAAAAAAATGTAATACAATGTTATTAGTTTAATTTAATGCGTTGACTATTTAATAAAATATTTCATAATAATACATAAAAATTAAGGAATTATTATTATTTTCAACAGAAAATTTTGGAAAACATCCCTTGACTGTTTAATAATAAAATATTTATTTTATAACAACACATACAATTATTTATGAATTATTATTATTTTCAACAAAAAGTTTAGAAAGCATGCCTTGAATATTTAAGAATAAAATCTTTATTATTAAATAATACATAAAAATTAAGGAATTATTATTATTTTCAACAGAAAAGTTTGGAAAACATGCCTTGACAAGCTACAGAGCAAGATATTCAGAAAAGACTTGAAATAAAACACATGACTTGTATAGACTACGGTTATGATACAGAATTATATATTAAATATTTATATCTTATTTAAATGTATAATATATTAAATAATTTGTTGAAAATGGTTTAGAAAAAACTAAATTAAATATTTATATGTAAAAAATTGTTTACACATTTTTCTTCCTTAATTGAACAAAAACCAAACGGTGCATAAAACGTGCCTTATCTGTTTATTATTTTATAATAAAATATTCATTGTATAATAATAAATCATAAAAACATTTTATGAATGATTATTCCCTAATTGGAGAAAAAATAATGTAGAAAAACATTTTTATAGTAAAAAAAAAAATGTAATACAATGTTATTAGTTTAATTTAATGCCTTGACTATTTAATAAAATATTTCATAATAATACATAAAAATTAAGGAATTATTATTATTTTCAACAGAAAAGTTTAGAAAGCATGCCTTGAATATTTAATAATAAAATATTTATTTATAACCATAACTAATAAAATCTGTTTGAATTTATTTTTCTACTAAATTAAAGAACAATTTTTCATAATTTTATAAATGATTCCTTCATTTGATGGAAAACTGCATAGAAAACTAAATAATTCTTTAAAAAATAATAAATTACATGACTATGAATTATTCCTGATTAATTTAACTGTAAACAATGACATGCCTTGACTGTTTGTTTATTGTTTATTTATTATTAATTTGATAAATGATTATTAGTTATTAACTTTCATTCAGGATAAATAAAAACAGACAAAATGAGTTTGTACAGCACAAGATACAGAGCATTGACGTGAACGTGGAGAGCAGCTCAGATTCATCTGATGAGAGAGATTTGAGTTTATACTGAGATCTCAGATTCTGATTTCAGCAGAACAATCATCCAGAGAGTAGAGTCTCAGTTTGATCTCATCTCAATCTCACAGCTCTCTCTCTCTCTCTCAGAGAAACAGTGGATTTAATGAGTGTCAGAGCTCCAGACGAATCGAGGGAAGAGACCAGCTGTCAGTCTCTCTTGTGAAAATATTATTGCATCCCTCTGCGTCCCCATCCTCTCTCTCTCTCTCTCTCTCCAGAGGCCTGTTCTCTATTTGTCCCCATTTATGAGACTCCTGCACACACACACTTTAATACAAACACACAAAATCCCCTTCTCCCCAACTGACCTCCAGACAGCAGAAGGACACCAGCAGCACAATCTGCTCTCCAACACAACACACACAAACTACTCTGAATCTGACACAACTGAGTTCTCCTCAAGTCTGTGTGTGTCCAGTAAAGGGTTAAAGTATAAAATTAAATCAGGTTAAAGTTTAAAGATGACATTTTTGTCGGTGCATAATAGAAATAATAAAATACAAATATAAAATTATAAAATTAAATAATATAATAAACTAAAAGGTTAAGGTATAAATAAAAAAAATAAAAATAAAAATATTTTTTATGATTTATCGGTGCATGTTAGAAATAATAAAATTAAACAAAATAAAATAAATATATAACATTTAAAAAAATAATGAAACTGAACAAAGGGTTAAAGTATTAAATAAAAAAGTTTAAAGTCAAAATTTTATTTTTGTACATAATTTATCAGTGCATGTTATAACTAAACTAAACCTAAATAAAAAAAGGGGTTAACATGTACAATAAAAAAGGCTGAAATAAAATTTTATATTATAAATAAAACATTAAATATTAATACAATAAAATAAATAAAAATAGAATAAAATGAGTTAAAGGGTTAAAGTAAAAATTTAATTTGTTTTCATTTTTTATTACATTTAATACAATATTAATACAATTATAAAAATATATATAAAAAAGATAAAAATTAATAAAAAATAAATTAATATCTTTTTTTTTTTTGATGTCACAATTTAACACTTTTCACAGATTACCCAAATTAAATGACTTCTATGATTTTACAAGTCTCTCAAATAATGTGAGACCACGTTTGAAATCATAACATTAAAAACACTAAACTGGCAACTATCCAAACAGAAAAAAAGATGAGGTAGAAAGAAGTAGCAGGAACAGCGAGCGGCCGGTGTTAACTAAACTCAACTTTCATCCCACAAACACACACAGATCTGGACCGGTTCTGTCAACACTCGCAGAGCTCGACATTCATCTGCCGAGGGAAGAGAGATCAGGAAACAAGGGCAGAACGCTCCAAACACGATCCGACAACACAGAGACAAAAGAAGAAGAAGCAGCTTTGAGAGGACAGAAAACATCATGACATGATCCTCCGACACCTGCCACACACAGAAGAAACATCAGAAAACACAAATAATAAAGTGTGACTACAAGACAAACAGACTCCGCTTTTGTTACGATCATATTTGGAGCCAAAAACAAATGCAGCAGGAATACAGTAAATTAAAACAGTTTGTGCCGATCAATCATGCATATATTCCCCAGAAAAAGTAAACCATTATATAGAGAAAGAAAAAACAGTTTTCAATCTGAAATTGATAGTACATTTTTAAAATAATTACAAAGACAAAGCAAGTAACACATTGAATTATATATAACATTTTGAAGCTATTTTAAAGCTTCTATAGTCTTAAAATGAAGGGGGGTTTTTTTATTTACAACATAATTTTTTAAAAGTGAATTCATTCATTCAAAAATGTTTACTTTTAAAACAATTTTGTTATTATAACAACATGATTATAATCGTTATACATTATTTTATTAGTAGCAGTGCAAAATTAAATTAAATAATATTACTTTTTAGTATTTTACTGTAAATAAATAATTTTAAGAAAAACAATTATTCATTGGCCCTAAAATGGATAATAACAATTATTATTAATTATTATTATTAGTAGTATTATCATCCAGTTTAGGGCAAATAAATAATTATGTTTTTCTTAAACATAAATACACACACACACACACACACACACACACACACACACACACACATATATATAGAGATAGCTACAGATATATTTATTTTAAAAAATTTTTTACAGTGAAATACTACAAAAGTAATAGTACTATAATTGATAAAAATTGAATAATAATACAAATTATTATTATTATTATTATTATTTATACAAAAATATTAAACAAAATAAGAAATTGCTATTAATTTCTACAGAGTATTTAAGAAATAATGCAATAATAATGGTAATAACGGTTTATTTATGTGTATTAATTTAAATGATTAGACTAAATGTAATTATTATTAAATTATTATTAATAAAAATATTAAAAAAAATAATTGCTATAGGAAATTGCTATTGCTAAGGTAAATGATAACAACAATGACCAAAATAAGAAATGATTATTGTAATATTTTCAAATAAAGCAATGGTTATTTTTTTACAGCACTGAACAATGTTTACAATAAATATTTATGCATTATTAATGTTTGTGAACAATTGTAAGCGGTTTCACAAATCTATGGTGATGTCATTTAAAAAGGCGTGTGTAAATATGCCAGAAATATAAACTCAAACGTCCAGCTCGTTCATTACTGGATGCATCACGCAATGCTGCAGAATGAGCAACTGTAGCAACAAGACGAATGCAATGATGTCTTAGCAGCACGACTGTCTTATTGTAGCTATACCAGAAACAGAAATGCATGCCTTCTAGTATGCACACACTTAATTCAGACGCGTCCCAGCTCTGTGAGTTTGCATGACCCACATTCACAACCCCACTGAGTGCATTACACATCAACAAAACAACAATGCACGCTGGCTTTCTGTGCCACCCAAACCCAAACACAGGTTTCCAGTGCACCACAAGACAACACATCACCTGGGCCGACCCTGCTTAGTCCTCTTTCTCTATAATGTGATGAGCGGCTGTGGACGTGTCTTCTGTGGGCCCTGAAAGCATTAGCAGCATGGGCCGGTAATGTTCGAGTCGCACTGGGAGCTTCAGTGTCTGTTAGTGACTGTGAGAGATCCTTACACCGGCTGGATCTCTGCTCTAGATCTGCACAAAGATACTTATCAAAGTACAATGCAATGACATTCACTTTCAAAAAGGTACTTTTTTTATTCAACTGATTAATTTGTTTTTCGATCTACCATTTAGATGTTTGGGGTAGGTGCATGTTATTAACTGTTTATTTTTTTAAATAGAAGTCTCTTGTGCTCACCAGGGCTGCATTTATTTGTTTAAAAAATAAAGTAAAAATTTGAAATAATATTATAATTTAAAATAAGTGTTTTCTATGTGATTATCTGTTAAGATTTAATTTATTTCTGTGATGCTCCGCTGTATTTTCAGCATCATTCCTCCAATCTTCAGTGTCACATGATCGTCAGAAATCATGAAATGTGATGATTTTGCTGCTCAAGAAACATTTATTATTATTATCAATGTGTAAACTGTGATACATTTGATTTTTTAGGATTCTTTATTTAATAGAAAGTTCAAAATAACAGAATTTACTTGAAACAGAAATCTTTTATAACATTTTGTAACATAATAAATGTCTTTATTGTCAATTTTGATCAATCCTTGTTGAATAAAATAATGTTGTTGTTTTTTTTAAATGACCGACCCTAAACTTCATTCATATAATTCCCTAATAAAAATAATAATTAGTAGTATTTCAAAAATATCAAACAATATCAAATTACTACGGTCACATTTAACAAAAGTAAAAAAAAAAAAAAAACATTACAGAAAAAAATTAATTTATGCATTTATTTTTTTACATTTACGATTTTTTTATATAGTTTATAGTAAAAAAAATACATTTTATAACATTATAAATGTATTTACTTTCACTTTTGATCAATTTAATGTATCCTTGTTAATAAAAGTACTATTTTCTTTCAAAAATCACCCAGACCCTAAACCTTTGAATGACATACCAATTAATGAAGACGTGATTATTTAATTAACCATAAACATCTAAATAAGATGCATCACTGTACAAATGCAAACAATGCAAGAGATGATGCATGCATTAAATGATGCCATGCATTGCATCACATTGTGAGGTGGTTTACGATGCTCAGCACTTCAGATTAGTACTGCTTTAGCGGATTAGTACCAAAAAAATATGATATGAATTGCAATATGTTTTAATATTCAATGCATTCAAATGCAACCAGCATCACAAGCCTCCCGTGTGTAATGCATGGTGTGGAAAGCGTCCTGCGTTGTCATTGGTCTGTTCAGAGGAAACTAAAACTCTGAAGAAGGCTGTAATTGTGGCGCTTTCGGAGTAATTCGATCAAACTGGCTGAAGAGCGATGGCTGGCAGGAACAAACGAGCGGCTGCGGACACAACGGAGCTCCACCAAGCCAGAGACATGATTAGATTTGAAGAACATGTCCAAATATGTGTCAATCTCTTTGGACAGCCTCCAAATGAAATGAGATTCAATTACGCGTTCAGGAGGATGCAGAGTCGCTCCAAAATATCCGACTGATGCTGACTAGAGCCAACAGAGAGAGCTGCACAGAAGCCTGTCAGATGAATGATGCATGTGCTGATTTACAGATGAGCAGCAGATCATTAGTTAAGTATTATTTAGAAATGATGAATCAAGAGATTTGAGAGATGCGGTGCTTGCTTTAGCATGCAACAAGTGACTGTTACAGATATATAAATCATGCATGCGCATCAGCTTACATGCATCCCTGTTTAAATCATTTTTTATTACTATTAGCCAGAAGGACATCATCTATTACTACTTCTGCAGTCAAGTGGCAACATATTAGCAAATATGCATGTTCTGATGAACACAAAACACTTAAAGTGAAACAGAATAACCCAGCAGCACAAGCAAACGAGACCCTATATAAGAACAAAGCGGCACGTCCTCTTGAAATCTCTCTTTCCGACAGGAAGGCTTTTCTGAAGCCATTCTTTACAAGCTTTGCCAAAGTGAGTGGCATTATCTGTCACACACACACACACACGGCCCACTCATGCCCACGTCTCCATAGCTTATGGAAATGAGCCCCGGCCGGCAATTGAAAACACTAAGAGATGAAATCTGCGAGACAAACACAGCGGGAGAGAGAATTCAAGACGCAAGCCTAAATAAACAGCCCAAAGACACCGAGACACATCCATCTCACTATAAAGAGAACATACAGTGTGTGAGTGTGTGTGTTTACTAAAGAAACAAGCCGCAAAAAACAATGTTTTTAAAAATTTTTACATTGAAAGCTTATTGCTTTCTGGGGTAAGATGAGACGTTTTATTTCGGTGTCCGCATCAAATTAAATTTATGATTTTGTATGCATAGAAATGCAAGTAAAGTGTCCACTGTGTTGTGAAAATAAAATGTCAAAATACGGTTGAAATAATGTACTATCATCATTCAGCGGGACAGATGTATTTATGTAAAAATCAAACATATTTATTCTGATCCGTCCTTATAAAAAATACATAAACGTATAAGTGATTGTACTAAATTTTATAATATTTTATATGACTAAAAACATAGATTTTGAAGATTTAATATTACAATTAATTAGTATTTTAGGGCTGAACGGGTCATTTTTTATGTTTTTAATATGTTTATGTCACGAATCATGTTCACGGATGAGGTAATTAATTATTATTTTTTTTATTGCCTGTACCATTATACAGAGGAAGCAAGCAAAAAAAAAAATTAAATAAAATAATTCAGTGCATCACTATCGAAACATCTAAAGAATAAAAAAAATTATATATTAAATGCATGCATTTTTATATTAAACATTGGAATTGTGCGAATATAAAATGAATATATATTTACACTAGGGTTAATGTTGAAGTAGCATGAGTTTAAAAGTGTCTGGTAACTCTTAAGCGCGTCAAACTGTTGTTTTAAAGCACTTCAGCAGAAGATCTTCCAGGTCAAGGCCGTCTGAACCACTGCTGTAGAGATCAAGTGCAGGATTCAGTCTGATGAAGAGCGACTCGACTGTAAACACACTTTCTGTCTGACCTGTGATCTCTGTCTGGACCTGTGACTGTTAACAGACCAGTGTTTATCAGACCAGCTTCGTTCTGGAGCTGCTGGATTAAATGGGAATCTGCATCACCTTCTTGAAATGCAAATGTAAATGGTTATTATTATGCAACTCTTGTTTTGTTTTTGTGTTTTAGGTTGCTTTTGTTCTGAAGGCTTTACGTGGTGAACATCTCAACATCGGTTCTGAATAGAAAATATGACCTTCTCCGTTGTAATGTAGCATTTATTTCTATTGATCTTAGGGAATGCATGAGAAACGTTTCCTTCAGCTAATATACTGTATAAAAAAAAACAAACTTTACACACATTACGGACCCCAAAGCAGGTTTTCCTAAGGTAAACTGACTATATTCACTGTACAATATAATAACTTTAGAGTACTTTTTTCACCTATGCTTGAAAAAATGCTGTTAAAATTTCAGAGCATTTTTTTTTTTTTAAGTAAATACTTTAAATCTGCATGTTAGCTGAAAATGCAAAGACAGAATGTGTAATCTGTCATCATGCATTTGATAAAATAATTAATGCATTTACAATAATTCAGATATGAATTACATATATATTTATCACGATAAATTTTGTCTGTCAATGTTACTGGCTTCTGTTCAGATATTTTTATCGAACACAGTATTAATGGTTAAAAAATAGTTATAGTAATGGTAAAAAAAGGAAACCTTACACAACAAATAAACATTACTCAGGAATTTAAATAAGACCACTATTAGTATTACAATTTTAGTATTTTTTAAGTGTTACTCCTAAAAAAGTGCGAGTAAAATGTACTTTTGAAATGTGGGATCTTTGCAGTACTGCATCTACTGAAGCAGAGAGATGTGGAGAAATAATTGCAAAAAAAAAATGCAATAAACACACACCTGTTAATGCATTAATGTGCAACCAATGAACAATTAATAATATTCAGATTTTTTGCATTCATTGCAATGCATGCATTCAAACGGTTTATGGCACTATGAACAGACTTCACACGACTATCTCAGGGCAAACGGTCTCTCTTTGAGCCCTGAATTCATCTACTCTGCTTGCATTAATTATTCATTGGATGAGTGAGTGAATGGAGAGCGATCCTGTCCTCCTGCCGGCTCAGATGAGATGCCGTCTCGCTCTCCGACCCTGAATAGCAATGCAGTCTGTATCTGTATCTGTCCCCGCTGCAAGCTCGGCTAAACTTACAGACTGTGACGATGCTCTTAAGCCGTACTGAGTCCTGCTCACAACATGTGGCCTGATTCACTGCTAAAGGAATATTCCAGTTAAATACAACTTAAAAGTATGTCCATTAACACGCTCTTTCAGTTTGTAAAGCTACGGTGTATGTTTCTCATATTGCAGTTTCTTATATTTTGCATAAAGTAGCTGAAGCTCATTAACATAAACTCTAGTCTTCAGTGTCACATGATCCTTCAGAAATCATTCTAATATGCTTTCTCCAGCTTATTACAGAAGGTTCAAACATGAAATTGTGTCAATTTCTGTCTTTTTGATAACATAAAAGACATTAAATTACACTTTTTCTTTGCATTTTCAGTTAACATGCTATCGTATTATTAGCTGAAGCTAACATTCCTCATGCATTCATTCCCTATGTTAAGCATGCAGTTAGAACGAGATTTACATTCAATTGTAAAATGGGTAAGATAATATACATTTTTCAGCTACAGTAGCTGTATTTAACAAACCTTTATTGTAGGATTATGCAAGTCTGATCTTGATGCATACTATTAATTAATAAAATTTTGGTTAAGTGTACATTTTTGTCAATACATCACCAGGAAGCTGAATAAATAAGCTTCCATTGATGCATGGTTTGATTTACACGAATGACACAGACTGCAGCAGAATTATTAGGCTGCTGTCACTTTAAGACAGACTGCACAGATCCAATATACCGAAACACATCCACTTTTACTTTTTTTTTTTTTTTTTTTTTTATAAAATACTTGGATGCAACTTCCAGTTCATGGGGACTTTAAGTATTAATATGTACCTTTAATGTATGTGTACCATTTATGGTAAATAAGATACAACTGGGTAGTGCCCCAGTGACAGCATTGTACCTCAATAAATATCAACGGCACTTAGCTTAAACAGTGTCAGAGTTTAATTAAATTAAGTTGTTACAGTATACAAAACATAAAAATATATGGATTCAGTACCGTATACAAAAACAACACAGACAAAAAAAAAAGCCTTTGTGCATTAAAGGGAATAATATTTAGAGAGTTGTACAGTTGGTTTGTTACCTTTAGATTAAACGGTGTTAACAAAAGTTGAAAATTATTATGAAACGCATAAAATGCTATTTCCATAAACAAAGCCTTGTGCAATAACAGGGATGTTTTACTGAACATTTTATTATTGGTTTTATACTATAATGTCATATAGTAACATTGCTTAATTTATTTATATGGTAATTTTCTTTTCTAGAAATAAATGTATGCGTTTAGCAGAAATGAAGTCTTGTGCAACATAAAGAGCATAAATATATGAGGTTAATTTGTGCTCAAAACATAACAAAAACTAACTTTACCGCCTTAAAACCCACCATCATAAACTCAAAGTCTGTACAGCCTTTCCATAACACATCTATGTTAAAACTTTGCATGTGCATTCATGACCCTAAATAAGAAAAGGTCAAGATATAAATAGTTTAACCAGCATTTCAAGCTGTAAAAAACAAAACAAACAAAAAAAACACAGCGCAGGTCAGTTTAACGTTGTGCTACTTTATAAAGACAGCAGTATCTAGGATAGATGCATCCTAAACAATCTCAGTTACTGCTGCAAAGAACAATAAAGCTATAACGGCACATCACGCACGGTGAGTTACTGCCATAGCGCTAATGTAGAGACAATTTATTCAGAGGCAGGAGTACACAGAGCTGCACACCTACTGTACTGCTTCCCTGGAGAAACCAGATGCATTTCTTTATCCATCATCCCATTTGGAGAAACAGAGGGTCTCCCGAGACGCAGAGGAACTAAACAGCCGGAAAGACCTTCTGAGGTTCAGTACAAGGTCTCCTCACACTACAGAAATGTGGATGAGCGTCTGATGAAAAGCGGGAACGGGGAACACACCGGTTTAGTGTGCAGGAGAGAGAGAGATACAGTATAAACTAGGGATGCACGATATTGGATTTTGGCCGATATTCGATATGCCGATATTTTCTAAATAATTTTGGCCGATGCCGATACCGATATCGATATATATATACAAATATATACTGATATATTTACAAATATATACTGATATATTTAAACTTTAATTTTACTGAAGAGAAATCCATGTATCTCTTCTGTACTGATTCTACCATAAATTTATTATTTTACAAATGTAGACAGACATTCACATCTGAAAAACAGGTCAATTATTTCACTTGGAGAATATCGGTTTGGCTCATCGGCAGAAATATTCATATCGGCCGATACCGATAATGGTCATTTTAAGCTTTTATCGGCCGATACCGATGTTGTGCCGATATTATCGTGCATCCCTAGTATAAACGCTGATGTTTATCAGCTCTAGACACAGAAAATAAACAGGATTACTGTGCAGGATCTCACTGCAATTTAAAGCATCAGTTCATGCGCTCAGAAAACAATCAAACAACTCAGCTTGAGTGAAACCTATTATGCTTTTCTGATTTTACCTTTCCTTTGGTGTGAATTACAACTGTGTGTTAAAACAAGATAAACAACTCGCAGTTCTTTTTCCCGCTCTGGATTCTAAGTTTATATATTGCAATTAAAGTAGCTGCGACTTTTTAATCTCACAATTCACACTTCTTGACCCTCACAATTCATTATCTCACCGTTCAGAGTTTGTCTTGCAATTAAGAGTATGTGCAGCAAATTTTTATTTATTTCTGCATTCATACATCACGATTCTGTTTATATCTTGCATTTGTTTATACCCGTTTATAGCTTGCATTTTGTCGCAATTCTATTTATTTCTGTGTTAACATGTCGCAATTGTGTTTATACATCACCATTTGGTGTTTATAACCAGCATATATTCTTGTCACAATTCGATTTACGTTTATACATCACAATTCTGTTTTTATATTGTAATTCTATTTATTTCTGTTTATACATCGCAACTGTTTATATCTCACATTTGTATTTATATGTTGGAATTCTATTTATACAGTATCTATTTTTATGTTGCAAATGTTTATACATCAAAATTATATTTCTGTGTCACAATTGTGTGTGTATCTATCAATTCTAATTATACATTGAAATTCTATTTATTTCTGTTTATATGTCGCAATTTTGTTTATATCTTACAATTCTGTTTATGTAAATTCTATTGCAGTTTTTTTATGCAATTGTGCTTAAGTGCCACAAATTCTATTTATTTCTGTTTAAACATCACAATTGTGTTTATATTTTGCAAAAGTTTTTAAACATCACAATTATATTTATGTTGGTCACAATTCTGTTTAACTCGCAATTCAGTTAATGCAATGCAGTTCTATTTATTTCTGTGTTTATAGGTCACAATTGTGTTTAAACATTCTGTTAATCTAGTGATTCTGCTTATACATTGCAATTCTATTTCAGTATTTATACATTGCGATCGTGTTTATACCTCACAATTCTGTTTATACATCACAATAATTTATTTCTGTGTTGCAATTGTTTATACATCCCAATTCTGTGTTTTTCGGTTGCAATTCTATTTTTACGTCATAAGTCTGTGTTTATACATCACAATTGCGTTTATATGTCGCAATTCTGTGTTCATATGGTACAATTCTGATTTCATAGTGCACAATTCTGTGTTTATACATCACAATTCTGTTTATATGGCACAATTCTGTGTTCAAATTGTGGAATTCTGTTTATACGTCATATTCATTTGTGTATACATCATAATTCTGATTTCATAGTGCACAATTCTGGGTTTATATGCACAATTCTGTTTATATGGCACAATTCTGTTTACACGTCACAAATCTGTTTATATTTCATAATTTATATTCCACAATTTGGTGTTTATATCTCACAATTCTTAATTTATATTCCCCAATCCTGCGTTTATCTTACAGTATAAAAAGCAAGTACCGGTATTTCAAATTCTGAATCTTTATAAGTCAGAAAGAGTCACTGTAAAATGTATTAATGCATGACTGTGATTATGATGACTATGCACGATTTTCTATGAATTACAAAGTCATTTGAATTACTCAGTTGAATATCCTGTTTTGTAGGCCTATAAAAAAAAACCCAATTATGAATAAAAACAGAATCCATTGATGTGGAAGTTTCAAATTTCAATATTTTATTCAGAATACAACATAGACGTCTGAGGAGACAAGTTGCTCAAGTTTAGGAATAGGAATGTTGTCCCACTCTTGTCTAATACAGGCTTCTAGTTGCTCAACTGTCTTAGGTCTTCCTTGTCGAATCTTCCTCTTTATGATGCACCAAATGTTTTCTATGGGCGAAAGATCTGGACTGCAGGCTGGCCATTTCAGTACCCGATCATTCTTCTACGCAGCCATGATGTTGTAATTGATGCAGTT
>NW_020523977.1:0-58431 GCF_003368295.1 Carassius auratus | reverse complement strand
ACATCATTAGAAGAATGACATCTATGCTAATATTTTGTCTGTTTCTCTCTTATTCCGAGGTCACCGTGGCCACCAGATCCAGTCTGTATCCAGATCAGAGGGTCACTGCAGTCACCCGGATCCAGTACGTATCCAGACCAGATGGTGGATCAGCACCTAGAAAGGACCTTTACATCCCTGAAAGACAGTGGAGACCAGGACAACTAGCCCCAGATACAGATCCCCTGTAAAGACCTTGTCTCAGAGGACCACCAGGACAAGACCACAGGAAACAGATGATTCTTCTGCACAAACTGACTTTGCTGCAGCTGGAATTGAACTGCTGGTTTCGTCTGGTCAGAGGAGAACTGACCCCCCAACTGAGCCTGGTTTCTCCCAAGGTTTTTTTTCTCCATTCTGTCACGATGGAGTTTCGGTTCCTTGCCGCTGTCGCCTCTGGCTTGCTTAGTTGGGGTCACTTCATCTACAACTATATCGTTGACTTGATTGCAATAAATGCACAGTCACTATTTAAACTGAACAGAGATGACATCACTGAATTCAATGATGAACTGCCTTTAACTATCATTTTGCATTATTGACACACTGTTTTCCTAATGAATGTTGTTCAGTTGCTTTGACTCAATGTATTTTGTTTAAATCGCCATATAAATAAAGGTGACTTCACTTCTTCTAGCACAGCTCTTATAGCACAGCTCTTCATTATTTACTTTTCTGCATATTGTTCCAAACCCATTTGATATATAAAGACTTCAGATGCAAAAGCCGAAGTGCCATCTGAAATGTTAATCTAAAATTAGCATTTTTATCAGGCTCTTATATTATGTTCAGTTATTTCACTTTAACGGCATAGAAAATACCTATACATTGTACTTAAAGTGAAATTACTGAACCTAAACATTTCAGACGACACTTATTTCATAAATACTCCCTGAACTTTCAAATCCAACAAAACAGATAGATTAACTTTCTCACTTCTGTAAATCTGCCATCTGATCACAGAGTTTATTAATAAAAAAGAACAGGTCAATGTCAGAAAAGTCAGAGCAGCTTTGAGCAAGCAAAGGCGCGGATGCCAGAAAACAGCGCTGTTGCAAAGCCACTGAATTTATGATGAGACATTTTCCTCCAGTTCTGCCTTCTCATCAAGCAGCTGCTGCCAAACAAAACATCTTAGGTTCTGAAGTGTACCTGGTTTAAATAGAACCACAGCAACCCTTGATCACTTTACTGCACCAAATATATCTATAGCCATGGTTGAATTTCTTATTGTTCCTCCTTTTTTTTAAATCTCGGATTAATGTTTAAGTACTTAAAAGAAGGAATTATTTATATTTGTGTAGCCCTAACTGAAAATCAAAAATTCAACATGCCAAAAATACTGGAGTCGAAGCGAGACCGTATCAAAGTTGACTTGTTTGCTGTTTTTTTCAGCATGTCTACTTCCTCTGTGTTTTGCATTGACCCATATCACACTGATGACTTTGAGCTAGACTATGTAAACACATTTTGTAGCCAAACATGATATGTGAGAAGACTGAAGCATATGGAAGTTCCCTGCTTTCGGGTACCATGTTAATGGGTAATAAATGTTGGTTATTTAACTGCACTCTTTTGGTGCACCGCAATATCCAAGCATGTTAATACAGAAGCATGTCCCACATAAAACAACTACTGATGCATTTGATCTGGTGAGGAAATTGGGAGGGAAAGTTGAGGCTGTAATGATGACATCCAGTGTATGAACAAAGCTCAGCAAATTTAACAATCTGTGACATAGATGTGTTTCTGGAATAAAGCTGAACACAATGTTTTCCTAATCCTAGAAAATGAGGTTCCTGGGAAGTCCAACTTGTGGTAATGAGAGGGAATATGTTGCGTTTGGCATGTCTTAAAATAAACATGTACTGTGTGTGTGGGTGTGTGTGTGTGCGAGCGTGCGTGCGTGTGTGTATATATACATACTATATGAACCCACCATGTTGCTATGTTTTAACAAGACATCAATTGTACAAAAATAGTAAAAAAAAAACATTTTAATAATTTTAATATAATTTTAATAATCATTTTTCATATACGAAATGCGTAAAAGTGAAATAAAACTTTTTGAATATGTTTCAATTCACAAATGTGAAAATGTAGTGCAGTTTGTCTTTATTTCTATATTTTTTACTATACCCATACATGGTACCTGCATACATTGCATTAAATTGCAAAATATAAGCACTAGTTACCATGTATGGAAATGTATTATTTAATATTTAGCATTATTTTGTTGGTGTACAGTGATTAATATTCATGAGCCATGCTGATAAGATAGAGGATGTGTTCCACCGTTAATCCCTATTCGGATGGGACTTATTTTCTAAACAACGTTTGAGTTACAGCTCTTATTATTCGACGTCTGTGAGTCCACGTATGGACTTGGACGGGACTAACATCTGTAGTGTATTACAAAGATGGAAGGTCTGTTTTGTACATCTGGGCATTGCAAAGATCACATCCTCTGTATGCGTGCTTTGCGTATAGTCATAAAATATAACATGACAACAACCATATTTTTATTTATTTGTTTATTAATTAATTTATTTATCTTTGTTTCTTTGCCGGCAAAGTCACTGACATCCATAATGAATGGCAGGCACCTAGCAGAAAATGCACATTGAGTAACACTTTAGAATAAGGTTCCATTAGTTAATGTTAGTTAACTACTTTCGTTAACATGAACTAAGCAAGAACAATCCTTCTACAGCATTTATAAGTCTTAGTTCATGTTAATTTCAACATTTACTAATGAATTATTTAAATCAAAAGTTGTGCTTGTTAACATTAGTTAATGCACTGTGAATTACCATGAACTAACAATGAATAACTGTATTTTCATTAACTAACATTAACGAAGATGAATAAATACAGTAATAAATGTATTATTCATTGTTTGTTCATGTTAATTAATACATTAACTAACATTAACTAATGGAACCTTATTCTAAAGTGTTACCGCACATTGTGGTAAGAGCATATAAGGTAGTTCGCACAAGGAAACATGTTGTGAAAAAAATTGTCACCATTGTATTCCAGAAAGCAACACTTCTGAATGGATGGCCAGGTGGAGTTTTTTAATTTAATTTTAATTTTTTTTAATGGGGGCTGACATGCTGCACTTCTTTGCTGTTGCACTGAAATGGGAACACAGCCATGGCAGTTAAAACAATTTGTGTCAGAGACACGGATTACAGTCTTATCTGATGGATGCTGAGGGTGGAATATCTCTAAGATAAACATCACGCCTTTAAAAATCTGCTTAGACAGTGTGCAGCACACAGATGTTCAGACGCCTGCGTGCTGCTCTGGAGCCAAAGGTTGCTTTCAATGCAGTTTGGGCCAGTGAGCAGAACAGTGTTGGTGTTATCTGATCAAGGGGCCCCATGGCAACTTGGGGCTGGTCGAGCTTGTGGAACTGGGTTGGAGAAGGGGGGTTAAATTTCTGCTCCATTAAGATTGAACGCAGGAGGCCCTATGCCACTCCGCACCAAGGGGGCTTCACTTGCATATAGCTTTTAAGAGCCTTTCATCTCGGATCACCCGGTACAACACAAACACGCATGAGACTCAGATACCCAATACACTTTAGGCGGTTCAGATCAATCCCAAACTAATAAAGTCTTTACACTGGAAGCAGACTAAAGACATGATGTCGACAGAAGTGAACATAAATGGGGGTAGCGTCACAAGTCTGGTCAAGTTACCAGTGTCTTTTATGCTGTGCCAGGGTGGCTCCTCCATTACCGCTGGATGAGTTCAGGACTAACAGTGACATTCATTTAAAGCTAATGTTGGCTAAAACTGGATACGACACTGGTAGGGCTTGGAAATGAAATCCATTTCTACCAAAAAGCCTGAACAGAACCAATCTAAAGCATAAAGTCTTTTGGGGTTATGCAACGAACCTTCTCAGGCAAAAGAACAAAGAACATGAGAATGTTTTCACAGTGTTGGTTCACTTCAGCCCTAAGCACCCTGTAAAATCATAATACCACTGATCTGTCTGAGAACACTCTGACGAATGAGTAAATGCACAGCAGAGACTGTAACCAGTAGATTTATGTTGCCTTTACAGCTGTTACAGCCAGTTGCACCAACTCCTTTCCTCCATATGTGAACATACCAGCTAAATAAAATAACATTTATACATGCAGAATCAGTCTTTCAATCCTTACATATAAGTACTGGTGGTTTCATGGTATAAAAGTGGTAGCAAGTGATGTTATCATGGTACTTTGCTATATGCTATGTTGCATATAGCATGTACATGGTGCTTTTGGGTATTTGGGTAAAAAAACAGCAAGGTAATAAAAAATGAACACACACACATTATAACACCATGGTACATTTTAGTAAATGAATACAGTGTATACAAAGAATTTGTTCATAACATTTTTGTATGGCAAAATATATATAATATATTTGTTTTCAAACAGGTTTCCCAAACACTTTATCCATCTTGCATTGGATGGTGTATTTAGGCTGTTTAGATAAACACAACAATTATGTTTAAGAGCTTCATTAAATTTGCTTTTCAGCAAATCAGCAAAAGATGAACCTCAGGTCGTCTAATTAATATTCATGAGCCAAGCTGATTTAGAATCCGTAAGGGCGCAATCACACAGAATGTGTTCTTCAGGTTTGAAAACACAAAGAGTACCACACTGCCTTTTTATTTTTAAAATATGTTTTTTTTTTTACTTTTTTAATTCAGAAAAGAGCCATGCGCTGCAGGTTTTCTTTTAATGTTGTTAAGCAACCACCAAGTCAGCTGTCCGGTCAGTCTAATCAATGATTATATAGCAAATCTTTGGTTTGCTGTTAAGTAAACTTATATTATCAGAAACTAAAAATAAATAAATAATAATACCATCAACAGCTACCACAAGTTTCTCCTCCATCATTGCAATCTACGGACGTTCCCATCAACTCTAGCTTCCGTAGTCACAACACGAAGGCCTGCCTATCCATTCATTTGAATGGACAATGGGAAAAAAACATGAATGACGTCAGGCACTTTCTGCTTAGAGTTGCTTTTTTTCAATTTCAGGCGCTTCGAGTACTCCTGAAAATAATGCTAAAACGCATCGCGCTCTGGGCGCATAAACAGCGCCCAAAACGTTCACTGCAAATAGAAAACAATTTTAAAAAGGTGCCTCTCTCAGCAAAAAAAATGCATTCTGTCTGATCGGGGCCTAACTATCTAGTTTTTAGAATGTGTGGCCCCCACTTTTCAGATTGTTCCTTTCCCCTGGTTGGATGCGTTATAGAGGTCAGATCATGTTCTATACACAGTTACACACATTTTTGTATTTCATGTTTATCGGTAGTATAAAATAAGCTGTGAGGTCTACACTATACGGTATTTTGCTCTCTTGTTGCTCATGTTTTCAGATTTTTAAAGTACTATGATTTCAGAGGCTTCCGGGAAAATCAATATGGAGTACCTGTTGAGATACTCCTGTTAAGAGTCGCCTTTCTCACAGCGACCAACCAAGCCTCCAATTTAGCGAGATAAATCACCACAAGCACACTGAAAGTAAATGGCTCTCTAGTCAAAGCTCACGGATCGAATTCACTTAACTTCACTTGATTTTTTTTTTTTTTTTTTTCTGTTTACAGGCTGCGTTCATGCAGCCAAAGGCATTGGCTGTTTTAATGTCTCATATGCCTCACCAAGGAGTCTTTGTTTGAGGAAAAAAATACCTCCAGGACTGTTTTTCAAGGTACTAATTAAGATGTTCCTTTTTTCTTTTATGCAAGAATTTTGCAATGGTTTCTTAAGAAGGATGTGGTCAGTTGATGTCCTCCCTGATTTTAAAACAGAGACACTTGACAATAGACAGTTGGGATACTTTCTTTCAAATAAGCTTTTAATCCATCACAAACAATACCATTCTAACCACAAATGTGACAAAAAAACAACATATAACATAAGTGTCTCTGCATATTGAATCTGACTATTAAATTTGGAGAAGACAAGTGCTGGACAAAACAACCATCAGATTCTTAGCCAACCTCCTCATATGCAAACCTCAACAACATGAGTTGAACAACAGTCAACTTTTTAAACTGATGGGGTCAAATTCAATAGTTGACCACTATATTAAGCAAAAAACTAAACTTAAAACTCTTAATTTGAAACACTCTACATGAGAAGCAACTTCAGGAATTAGGAAAAAGCAAAAGAGACTCAACTCACAAGTGAATACGATAATGGTCATAAGCATAACATTTTAAAAATATATTTCTATCAACGGTTTTATAAGTACATTTCTGATGCATTTGCTTCATAGATTGCTACACTATTTACAATGGCCTTTTTTTTAACCAATGAAATTTTACCAAAATGTTGCTAATATGACCACACCTTAATGAGGCAGTATAATTTGCCTAGCTTTTAGAACAACGTTTGCATCATCAGATTGTTTGAAGATCATCAGAAAAAGTGCAGTCATGCGACTCATTTGCAGCTCCCAGTTGTGGTGGTGGATTTACAGTGCATTTTGACGTATGATATTAATGCCCAAAAGCCATCAATAAAACAAACAATAGACATGTTCAGTGCACAGAGCTTCCTGAGGTGAGCCCACACATCACAAGACAGTCTTGTGAGGAGTTGATCTAGGGAGAACCAAACCTGCAGAAAGAAAGAAAGAAAGAAAGAAAGAAAGAAAGAAAGAAAGAAAGAAAGAAAGAAAGAAAGAAAGAAAGAAAGAAAGAAAGAAAGAAAGAAATACATGCCTTGATAAAACATAATAAAATGTAATCCTGAATTATTATTATTATTTTTTCTGTGTTTATTTCTACATTTATTTCTATTCTTTTAAAAATGTATTTTCTTATTCTTTCATTTTTATTTTATATTTGTTTCAACTATTCATTTATTTTGATACATATTTATTCATTAATTGATTTAATTCTTAAATGTATTTATTTATTCCCACATGTATTTATTTCCAAATTTATTTATTTATTGTTTTTATTTTATTTTTTTACTTTTCTGTGTGCAACATGGAAATGAGGGAGGCGGTCCTTGCAGAGCTCTGACAGAAGCATCAGATCAAACTAACGATAGAGATCTGAGTTTGCTACGGGATGTGTCAGATCAACTGGAGAGTTCCAATTTTCATAGATATTTTTACAGATTCACATTATTATGTCAAATTATTTTATAGCAACTGAATTGACTATGTATATGCATGGGTACTTCCTGGTTTTAGATAAGCCAACTCAGTCATTTCCGGTCAACTGTCACATTCAGCTGTGCTATAAGGGGAGTGACGGTTTCTCGGTTTTTCTACATAATCCATTCACAATTTGAAGAAAAGTTTTGTTTGTCTGAAAGGACCAAACGTCCACGTATACTGTTTCATGAATAACAAACATGAGTGTGAAAACTTACGTGAGTGAATTCCCTAAATTTTGCCGCGAGTCATTTCTGTGATTGATAGTGATGAAGTAATGGACAGAACAAAACATCTGTTATGCTCCACGTCTGTGAACAAACCATCTGTGATTGGGCCGTGTTTCCAAAAAGCATTGCTTTTGGGAGTCAAGATTTTCTCTGTGATTACAAAATGAACTCAGCTTTGAAACCTCCACCCATTGTGTCTAGGTGCCATCAACCTAGAATCTCATCAACAACGCTGATGGTTCTGAGCTTAATGAGAAAACTGTGAGGACAAGGAACTCTGCCGTGCAAGGGCAGAAGGCCATAACTTTGTTTTTGGTTGAAAATGTATATTTTTTGAGAAAATAATAGGTTGTAATATGTAAATATGTAAATATGTATGTTTTTTTTATAATGTAGATTATTCACTCAGTGCCAGTCTGTTAGTCTTGGGGCAGCCCAATTTTAGTAGAATGCGTGTGGACTTGAATGCCGTGACAGTGTAACATGTATCACACATAAATTTAGTAACAGTTCACAATTAAATCCATATCATACCTTTTAATCCACAATCATCCTGAGAATTATTCCCACTTGCTGGCATTCACATCAATCCATAAATTGTTATTTTAGGTCAGGTTATTTTAAATAATTTCCATGTACTTAGGCAATTAGGCTAAGTTTTTCATCCTTTTACGTTAGTGAACATTGCAAATAAATTAGTTGCCAAACGGTCTCCACTTACATGTTTAACTTGTCTTGTTTTTACAGTCAGAAAAGTCACATTACTAAATGTTGTAGCCCATGATCACTAGATTTTATACAGGTGTTACTATAATGATTTTTTTAAATGGTGATCAGCAACTAGATATTGATAATGTGGAAGATACTGCCTTTTGCCTTGGTGTGACTTCTCACTTTTTGCAGACAATTCAAAGGCAGAGTACAGTAACTTCAAAATAGATGTAAAAAAGTTTAAGCTCATAATTTTTTTTTTTTTTTAATGTAGATAATTGTAATTACTAAAACATTTAATTACCAGAGTTCCAGTGTCCTAACTATAATTAATTTGGCTGGACAAATCAAAATCTTTAAAGTATTTTTTTTTTTCAGTTCCACACTGCAGTGAGTTCTGACTTTTGCCTATGTAGGTCAGAGCTGAATTCAGTCGCTAAAAAATAATTTGACATAATAATGTGAATCTGTGAAAATATCTTGGAACTCTCCATTTGATCTGATTCATCCAATAGCAAACTCAGATCTCTATCATTAGTTTGAGCTGATGCTTCTGCGTGAGCTCTCAACCAATGAATCACTGGAGCTCCGCAATGACTGGATCTCTCTCTGTCTCTCTATCTATTTTTAATTTCTGTATTTTTCAGCCTCCATATTGATCAGCATGATTATGATTTAAGAAAATCACTGCTCTGCTTGGCTCTAGTGCACCACTTTTATCAGCTGATTGAACAAAGCTCAAGCAGTGTCCTATAATGCACTGAAAACAACAACTGATTATAAACAGTAATTATTTGAAATTTGAAGCTTATAACTTTTACTTTCTCCAGTTCTTACACATTATGGACACAAATACAAGCACACACACCCTTTGGCAAACTCTTTTGCGGATAGCGGGCCACAAGGAATGGGCTTTATGCCAGAGTAACCTCACAGCACTGAATATCTTAAATGAGACCCAGACCAGAGCACAACACTCCAGAATATAGGCTTAATTATATGCAATAACAGCTGAGCATGCATTTGACATAAAAAAAAAAAAAATATATATATATATATATATATATATATATATATATATATATATATATATATATAATCTTTAAAGGCACATTATGGAGTTCGCAGCTCTTTGGTCTTCATCAACTTTTGACATATTTTCTCTGAGCTCTTTGGTTTTCAACCAAAGCAGGCTTTCTTAATTCTCTTAATTGTTTTTTTGTTTTGTTCTTTTTTTATGATAAAAATTGAATTGAATATTCAAGACAGAAAACAAATATACCCAACTAAAGATCTATTAACACTAACAAGAATGTTTGGTATGAAAATTCAGCCCAATTTTCACATTCAAATCAATCCAAAAAAAAAAAAATGGTAGAAAGGCTAAATGAAATGACTCTCTGGCAATGGGTGGTATATATTCTATACTACTATAAACCCCTGGTACACATGTGACTGAAAGCACAAACCTTATTGTTTTTACAGCATTATTTACAGTGTGAAGGAAAAGGGATTAACACCTATCCATAAAAAATAGGATGCATTGATATCATGTGGATGTTCACGTCAGCATCAACTTTCAATTCATAATATTTATCAGACATGAACATTTCTCTTGGTGTATCCAGGCCTTAAGCCATATAAACCGGTGCCACGTTGCAAAACTTTTATCTTTTACAAAATGACTGGAATTACCCAACTTTGGCTACCTTACATAATGCCATGATGTATTTTCCATTGGAGGGACTCTTTGTTTCTCGGCTTTTGTTGCCAGTAACAGTTACCGCGAGCTGACGGAAGCATGTTATGGTGGCATGACATTAGATCTCACCTGCTAAAGGTGCCAGAACAAGGGTTGCTTGTTCAGCCATTCCAACAACATTGCATTGATCTTATTCAGACATCTGTTATCAGTTTCAATTCGGATACTGCAATTGTCACAAGAAGGTTCGTATGCAACATTGGTAACATCACCACAAAGCTCTGATTGTGAGTGGCGTTCTAAATTCTGCACATCCCCTCAGACTGCTTTGATTTGAGGGTTGGTTGCGTCATGAATTAATTAACAAACATACCACAGACAGATGCACCCCCTCGTCTGGGATGGCCTGGTGCACAATCCAGAACATCTGCTTCCAGGCATTTCATTAGAGTGCCATTTCTCCGCAGGGAAAGCACCACTGAGGTTATTTCAGGGAGAGTTCGATTTCCTCAAGAGCTTCCATGCTGCTCTGAGAGTTTGGGAGATCCTGCTGCGCGACTGCTCTAGGGTGAAGGGATCAGAGGAGGAGAATGGACATTATGAAACATGGAGACACACAGCTGTTTCTGGACAGTCTCCCACTGTTGTGCCACAGCAATCCGTTAATCCCTTAGACATCGACCGCCCAGGCCAGACGGAACCCATCCATGGCACTGCTGCATCTGGAGGAATCAAACAGCAGAATAATTTTGGCTGACAGTGCGAGAGGCACAGGTCAGGGGCCCAGACGTGGGTCTGACGGCCGCCTCTGTCTCGCTGCAGGGAGAAAGGGGGTGGAGCAGAGGGGTGATGAGATGATCAGATCAACCACAAGGGAAATCAAACAATGGCCCCATGTGACCGCCTCTTTACTATAGCGGCGACAGACCTTGCATGAGCCATGTCACAGGAGCTCATGCACACTAATGAGATCATGCTCGCAGAGGGACGTAGCGTCTTTCACAGGTGCATGCTTTATTAGTGTTAGATTGGGCTGTGGCCTCGCTCTTCAAGTTATGCACTCTGGAAGGATTCAAATATGAACGTGCAAACATTGCTTTGAGACAGCTGCATGCAATCAGCAGCTTTGGGAGGCATGATATGAATAACAAATCATTTACTATCCAAGGACACATGGATTCAGTGAGCGTTCTTGCAGTCATGTCTTTTCCAGGAAGTCGATTCTTTAGTACCTGCATTCTTCTGAACATGCACACACGACACGCATACGCAAGACAAATATGCATCCTCGGACTGGTGATACTGATCTCTCCTCTCACCTATGAGGTGATGTTTATCCCTCTCACATCTTCTTTTTTACAAGCACATAAAACATATGGCAGCTATTTGCGTCAAGTTCAGAGACTTTCCTCTTTTCCTTTTTTTTGACCCCTTTATATTTGATTTGGAGAATCTCCACAGTCCTGCCTGTTTTTTTTTTTTTTTTTTTTTTTGCTCTGTGTTTTTACAACACAGGTTTTAGACATGCTGTCTGAGCATGAATTCACCACGAAGTGTGTACACACATCAGACCACTTAGGCTTACATTTATGCATTTGGTGAATACAGCCTCACCTTCAAAACTAATGCATTTATATGAAGGCACGTCACCAAGAGCTGATAATGTGAAGTTTAGAGGCAGACAGCTCTCTTGTTCTGTGAACTCAGATTTCAGATCGTATTAAGCAGTTTTAAGCTGCTGTTCGCCATATAATTGTATAATGATCAGCAAATGCTCAGCCAAAAGGATTTCAACTGTGTAAAATGAAACAGGACTGGATCTTAGTTGTACACTGACCTTTTAATCAAGATGTGGTTTTGGTCTCCCTGGCAACTGTCTTTCAGTTATATTCAATTCAGTTCGAAGACCTTTTATCTCAAAGGGAAATGTAAGTAATATAATGCTTTGAATGACATTCCACTTAAAGGTGAAGAGTGTAAGTATGGCAAAGGGAATTCCAAAAAATATTGTTTCCACTTCCTAGTCACCCCTACCTGAAACCCATTTACTGTTGTCAGAAAAATAGGTTCTGACCCAAAGTCACACGTAAATTAAAAATACCGCTTAAATTCCAATCTGAATGGAAGTAGCAAACAGAAAGCAGAACTAAAAGATGGATGGATATTAGAATACTTCCGTCCATCTTTACTGAATTTCTTTTAATTAGTAAATAAATCTTCAGTCCATTCACATTAAATTTCAATCTGGCTTCCTGTGGGCTGTATGTATTCAGTATGTCTTAGGCCTGAAAGTCATCTCTGAATATGACACATCCAAAAAGCATACACACTTCACCTATACCATTTTACATTAAATTACAAATGGAGATTGATCATTTCTTCCCTCAATAAAATAGCGATTATCTGAAAGCAACGAGTGTAATGAACATGCAACATAATATTATGTGAACAGCAGGGGCCAACAATACCAAGAAGTTTCCCTTTATACAATAAAACAGCCTTAAACCCAATATATTTGTAAGTGGATTAGGTGAGAGCGGATTATGGCAACATGCTTGTAGTGCTTCTCTTGCAAAAAACTGCAAATGTTGACAAGCTGAAAGTGCTTTGAATGGTTTATGTGCGTTATGGTGCAGGGAAAGGTTCACGCCGACCGCTGCAAATCAGCAGACTGGGAGTGGACCGCAGAACAATGCGTCCCAGTTGTAATGTTGGGACTCGTAATCAAAAGAAATAAATCAGACGAGAGGAATCATTGTTTTCAACTCCTTTCACTTTACTTCACTCCTCTTCTCCTCCTTCCCATCCCTCCATACAATCTCTCTATCAGCCCCTAGCGGACTGGTTCAGTATTGCAGTCCATGAACATAAATTACAGAACATAACATTCCCCTCTTTCTTTAGGAAAGACTCTTAACAAGTGGAGTTATTCAACCCAGTTTACATCCACTTATGAACTCTGTCTATAACTATAAATTTACTTCTGTATCTTAAACTATCAGTTAACCAACATATGAATAAACATACGAACACATTCACCATATATTTTCTGTTACTTCCCTACTACAACTCTAGTGTTCTTTCATTTACTTTTCCTTTCAATTGCCCTTTACTCTGTAGCATAGTCCTTTAACCATACTGGAGGCTGTCTAGCCCGTGTGCTCTTAACTGGCTCATACACCACATTCTCTGTTCCTGGATTAACCTGAGCATTCTCTAATGTCATCTGAGTGGTTTCTGGAACCAGAGACAAGTGAGCCGCATTCCATTTCTTCCCATCACTCAAGACATAAGTGCTCGGTCCCAATTTCTTATTCACTAACATTGGAACAGTGAATTTCCTTCCAGCCTTCGGTACATGCATAGGTTTTCTTACACGTACCCGATCTCCACACTTGAAGGGTGGTGGTTTTGCTCCACGTTTCTTATCACTGTACAATTTCATCTTTTGCTGAACCCGCTGTACGTGGTCACGTATGCCCATTGTTCCTTTCTCATCCTGAGCTGCTGTGGTTGGTAGAGTGTTCAGCTTTGTACGCATCTTCCTCCCTCTTAACAGCTCAAAAGGTGATACGCCTGTGGTCGCGTGCGGTGTAGCCCTGTAGTTCAGGAGGAAATCTGTGACTGCTTGCTTCCATGGAAGTTGTTGCATTTCAACTACTTGGATGCAGTTCTTTAAAACACGATTCCATCTCTCCACAGCACCATTCGCTTGGGGCCAGTAAACACTGCTACGAATGTGTTTTATTCCTCTTTCAGTCAAGAAATCAGCGAATGCCGAAGAAACAAATTGAGGACCATTATCACTGACTAATGTGAGTGGGTTACCTTCTCTCGCAAACACAGATGCTAGAAACTTTGTAACAGTGTTGGTTGTAACATTTGAGGTAAATGCAACCTCCGGCCACTTACTATAATAATCCACCATTGTAATAGCAAACCGACAATCCTGTGTGGCTCTCTCAAAAGGTCCCACAATATCTATTGCGACTTTCTGAAATGGACCATCTGGCAGGTCCACTGGCTGCAATGGAGCTGGACACGTCCGGGCGGTTTTGTCACAGGACTGACAGGCGGAACAAGAAGCAATGGACGAATGCACTTCATAGTCCATACGAGGCCACCAGTACAAGTCTCTTAGCCGTTGTTTAGTTCGTACCACCCCCTGGTGCCCCTCGTGTGCTAAGTGAATTAATTTAGAGCGCAATGCAATTGGCACCACTAGTCTCTGCCCTCTCAAGATGTACTTATCATCCACAGCTAACTCATGCCTGATCTGAAAGTACGCCATGATCGTTGGATCCATTTGTTTCTGTGATTTAGGCCAGCCTTGTGTGATCTGGGCATGCAGCTTGGACAACTCTGGACAAGATTTGCATGCTTCCAGGAGATCCTTCATAGGAATGGCTTTTGAAAGGTCCTTTGAAATCTCTGCTACAAGGCCTAATTCCTCTTCCTGACCAGCATCTGAATCAGGTAACGGTAAACGTGACAAACAATCAGCAACACAATTTGTTTTACCTGGTCTGTATTCCAGATTGTAGTTGAAACACAGGAGTCTGGCTGACCAGCGCGCAATTCTCATTCCTGCTCTGTTCATTCCTCTGGTGGCCAGCAATGTGGTCAAAGCTTGGTGGTCCGTCTTCAGTGTAAACTTCCTGCCCCAAAGGTAAGTCCTCCAACGTTCTACTGTCCAGACACACGCTAATGCTTCCTTCTCAACTGTACTGTATTTTCTTTCGGCTGGCGTCAATGTACGAGAAGCGAATGCTATTGGACGCTCCGTCTGATCTGGGTGCCGTTGAGAGATGACACCTCCAATGCCGTAATCGGAAGCATCAGTGGACACAAATGTTGGCAAGAAAGGGTCGAATAAAGCTAAGGCTGGGCTGTGGACTAACAGTTGCTTTAACCGTCGAAAACTCGCCTCAGCTGCTTCCGTCCAAGTAAATCCATTCTGAGATGATCTAAGTATCTCACGCAAAGGGTCTACTACCATTGCATAGTTCGGGATGAACTTGCTAAACCAAGACGTAAGTCCTAAAAAGGACCGTAACGAAGGTAGGTCGGTTGGTGCAGGTGCATTTGCAATGGCTTCAATTGAGTCAGGGTTAGGATGTAGTCCCTCTTTTGAGATGTCATGGCCTAGATACCGAATTCTGCTCTGGCCGAATTTGCTCTTCTTCATATTAAGTTTTAGACCAATGTCTGTGAGTCGAGTCATCACTGCCTGTAGATTGGCGTCGTGAGTGGCTTTGTTTTGGCCATACACGATGAGATCATCCAAGTAGTTCTGTACTCCTGGTAAGCCCTCAAGTACAGTTTTCATCATTTTCTGAAAGGCAGAGGGCGCCGAAGCCAACCCAAAAGGAACCTTTGTGAATTTGAATAACCCATCGTGTGTGATGAATGCAGTCAAATTTTGACTCTCCTCATGGAGAGGAAGTTGATGGTATGCGCTTTGCAAATCAATTTGGGAGAACACTGTAGCGCCTCTGAGCTCTGTGAAAAGATCCTCCATATGAGGCAGTGGGAAACAGTCAGTAATTACCGCTCGATTAGGCTCTCTCAAATCCACACAGACCCGAATTTCTCCCGACTTTTTTCTAGTGACGACAATCGGTGACACCCATGGCGAAGCATCAATTTTTTCAATTACTCCATCACCCAGTAACCGATTAATTTCCTTGGAAACCTCCTCCCGTACACTCAGTGGTAGTCTGCGTAGTTTGTGCTGCACTGGTTTTACAGACTCATCAATCTGTACTTTGTGCACAAATCCTTTGACACATCCTGGTGAACTGGCTGCTGCATTACATATTTCTAGCACTGGTGAAGCAGCGGGGCTCGATAATGTAACAATCCTATCCCCTACAATGTGACATTTTAGGGCTTTAATTAAGTCCATGCCCAAAAGTGGTGAACCCGTTTTGACCACATAGAAATTTGCTGTGGTTGCAACCCCGTCATGTGACACAGAAACAGTGAAACAGCCTAAGGTTGGTAATTGTTCACGTGAGTATGTGACTAACCTCACTTGAGGTTCCTTCAGTTCACAATTTGCAAAGTGTTTCATGAACAGGGTCTCTGGAAGGATGGACACACTTGATCCTGTATCCACAATCAATTCCAGTGGTATTTTATTTCCTTGAGGTGCTTCCAACTGTACTTGGCAACGAATTTTGTCCTGAGACTGATTTACACACAGTACAGTCAGTTCAGGCACCACCACTTCTCTGACAGCAGCAGATTTACATACCTTTGCAAAATGTCCTCTCTTTCCACACTGATGACAGGTGGCAGACACAGCTGGACAAGTGTGTGCGTTGGCCAAGTGAGTGTTAGATCCACAGCGAAAACAGCGTCTTTTATTTGAATTCTGTGGCTTCCCAGTTTGTACTGGCATTTTGTCATAATTTTGTTTACCTCTTTTGAAACTGCCCTTTGTCTTCGAGATGGCCTGAACCTGGGCAGGAGATGAACCAGTATTTGAAAGAAGTGTAGCATTTTGTACTGCCGATTCGACTTGCAACGCTAACTCGGAAGCGCGATCCAATGTAAGCTCGGACTCAAGTAACAATCTGTCTCTCACCGCGGCCAGAAAAACCCGTTCAATCAGTTGGTCTCTTAACATTTCGTCCTCCATTCCTCCGAACTGACAATCCACTGCCAGATGACGTAACTCCGCTATAAATTGACTTACAGTTTCATCAATGCGCTGCGCGCGTTGTCTGAATTTATGCCGTGCAGCGACAACATTCACTCTTGGTGTGAAATGAGCATCAAGTGCCGCCATGGCCTCATCATAAGTTGTACCTCCGTTTGGCAACGTATAGAAAAGTCTCTGGCCTTCCGTACCGAGACAATGTAAAAGAACTGCACGAAGTCTAGCATCAGGCCATGCATCACCTCGCGCTCCGATGACAAGTAAATAGTTTTGGAAAATTTTCTTCCATGTAGAAAACGGTATAGCAGGCTCTCCTACCGTCGGAAGAAAACATGCAGGCATAGGCACGGATTCAGACATCCTCGTCGCCAAAATTTGTAATGTTGGGACTCGTAATCAAAAGAAATAAATCAGACGAGAGGAATCATTGTTTTCAACTCCTTTCACTTTACTTCACTCCTCTTCTCCTCCTTCCCATCCCTCCATACAATCTCTCTATCAGCCCCTAGCGGACTGGTTCAGTATTGCAGTCCATGAACATAAATTACAGAACATAACACCAGTCTGACACTTTTATCATACGGGAAGCGCCCTGGCCAAGAGGTGGCCACAACAAAGGAGTGACAGGAATCCCTCGCACTTAAAAACAGGATGTTATTCTTAGACCTCAGCGCTGGAACTCCACCTATTTTATGACGGAAGGTAATGTGCACTAGAAACTCTCGTGGGGGAATATAGGAAAACATACTGTGGGCCATAAAAAACACTGTTCGAGAATGATGGCAGAAGGGGATGTTATTGAAATGGCTCTGTTACAGGGTTGATTTCAGGTCAGCCCTCCATGCTTATACACATAATACATGGCAGGCCTATGGGAGGTTGTGACTCTAAAAGGAAACAAGAGCAGCAGATACATACAGCTGCCAATAGTTGTGTGTGGCTTAATTCTTCTGAGTCAAAGATGCCACAACCCCTGGATCTCAATTTGGATACACGTGCCAGGGTCCGCCAGGTTCACTAACACTAGGAATGTCTCTGAGTATTCCAAGCCTCCAAGGAACAAAGTGGTGTGACGCACATGTGGAATGGTGCCATTTTTGCATATTTGTGTTTGTGTGTATAAGTCGAGCTTAGGATGTGTTGTGTACGTGCTTCCACTGGAGTGTCTGTTTCAATACCACTTGATGAATTACAAAATCCACGTCTTGGCTCGGCTGGATGTTTTTTTTACACAAGAGTAATCTGGCAATTACAGCTTTTATCTCGGTGCTTGAGTTCCATTTGACAAACAACGACTGTTCTGTCTCTTCTGGTTTATTTAGAGCTCAGAGCCAAGAAGACCAAATCAAGGATACACCCTCCAAGAGAGGAGATTATTCATTCAGCGCAGGGAGGCCCAGATGCTTATCAGGAGACTTTTGGCTCTCCGTGCACCTCATCTGAGGGTAAATAAAGTACCAACAGGGATCGCCTGTGGTGATTACATCATTTATAGGGCATCAAAGGTCTGCTGGCTCCCACTGAAAAAAAAACATGTGGGCTACGCAATTTTTTTCTTCCATGAAATTTAAAAAGATATTTTGAAGAATAGTGGTGGCTGCATTTTACATGCAATTTGGACAATAGCAAAAAAAATTTGAAAAAGTGTAATTGCATGTGACCAGCACATTATTCATTAAAGAATTAAAAAAAAAAAAAGAAAAAAAAATATTAAGACTGTTTTCAACATTAATAATAATAGGTTTAGTAATAATATGAGCAGCACATCATATATTATATGAGATATTAGAATGATTTCTAAAGGGTCATGTTACACGGAAGACTACAGTAATGACAGATTCAGCGTCACAGGAATAAATAACACTTTTTTTTCCCCACTGCATCTTTTGTCTCCAGCACAGACAAAAATAGAAGCTGAGGATTAGGCCACACCTGCCGCCTGAGACAGACAGACAGGACCCGCCTCACGTGGGTCCCTCGGGCTGATGCGTCCCAGACGGATCTGACAGGGTGACAGGGCTCAGTATGATGCCAACCTAATATAATCACACAATGTCTCCGTCCTTTATTGTTTTATTCTCATTAGAGGCAAATGTCACTTTTACTGTCAATTATTATTTGTGTTTGGGATCTAAACAAACCCTTATGTGTTAAATTTCAGCACACAAATATTGTCCCTCATGGTGTATGCTACAAAGAAAAATGATTCCTCAAATGCAGCTTGATGCATGTAAGCTTATTTTATTGCCACGGAATAAATTTTTTTAATAAATTATACTAATAAACAGAATTGTGAGCTTTTATCTCACCAATGCATGTTGTAAATGTGTAATTCTGACTTTACATCTCACAATTCTGCCACAGAATAAAATAAAAAAAACATCATTTTTACTCCCATGGCAGAAATAAAGTTTCCATATAGTTGCCATATTTTTTTTCTTCAGTGAATGTAAAACTAATTATGTAAAGTTAAAACCTCCATATTTATGGTTCATCATAAAGGATAATTAAATGGACTTAATTTATACAATATATCTGGCTAAAGCCATGATAAAATCCAGAAGAGCACAGGGCGAGGGCGGTTCATCACGTGTCAGGGGTGTGGAAGAGTCAGGTTCTGTCTGTGAACCTAATATGTGCCCCAGCATAAATACACAACCTTAAGAGCTTAGGCAAGTAAGGAGCGATCAGATGGTGTATTGTTTTTAGGTGTGGACAGAAGTATTTGTGGGATGACTTCCACCTCAGATAAGACTTTGTAAAAAATGTGTGTGTCACTTGGGTACACAATAAAGCTGCATACAAAGACCACGCTAACTTTTCCCAAACCGGACGACAAGCGGAGAGCATCAAAGGCCACAGTTATGTCTGATCTCTCTCCTCAGGAAATACCAAGGAAATATCGGTCTTGTCTTGGGAGGTGATTGTACTCTTTAGAGCTGTATTTAGATCCACAAGGTCCCTAAGCAATGTTCACTGCTCCCTACACACTGAACAGAGAACTTCACTTCAGAATGTGTTGATTACCCTGCATGTTATGAAATGCCATATGAAAAGTCATCCAGATAAAGGGTTTTTGATACATTGATGACAATGTATGGTAATTAAATATAAATGGCATGTACCATATCATTCAAAAGTGTGGCATTAGTAAGATTGTTTTAAGAAATGAATAAAAGATTTAACTATTAAAACAGAAAATATTGAAATAGAAAAGTTATTTTAAGTTGTGATAATATTACTATTTTTACTGTATTTTTGATTAATGAAATGCAGCCTTGGTGAGCGTACGAGACTTCTTTATAAAATCTTACTAACCCCAAACTTGTCAAATATTTTCTCTTAAGGTTAAATATTTAATTAATTTCACTTACATTTCTATTTTGCTGGAAAACTTAAGGTTTTTATCTTGTTTTAAACAAAAAGTAAGATTATTTATGGCTAAAATAAGAAATTTAAGAAATATCCTATGATGTTTTGTGCAACATTGCTTCTCAAGTCTAAAAATCTAAGACATATTTTGATGAAGATTAAAAAAAAAAAAACATTGCTCTAAGTGAGGGTCTCTTGCAGTGCTAACAAGGACTTTCATTAATTAAACTGGCCATATGTCTTGGTGAAGACTAAATCCTTCAGAGGAAGGTGGCATCAGGTCAAAACTACTGTCCCTTGACTTCTAGGAAGAGGAGAGACATGAGAGCTCAGCAGGGATAAACAGTGATTTAGTCTTGCCCATGTTCCCTTTCTCTCATTACATCTGTCGAGTAGTATACATATAAATATATAACAATATAAAATTTGTATAAATATAAATATCACTGTTTCCGGTAGCAAAACTGTTTGCAACATAGATATTAATTAGTTTCTTGATCATCAAATGAGCACATTAGACTGATTTCTGAAGGATCATGTGACACTGAAGACTGGAGTAATGATGCTGCTGAAAATTCAGCTTTGACATTACATGGAAGAAAATACGTTTTAAAACATATTCAAGCAGAAAACAGTCATTTTACATTGCAATAATACTTCACAATCTTGCTGTTCTTTATTTGATTAAATAAATGCAGCTTTGTAAACAAAAATGTAGTGTATCTAGGTCCGGAATCTTATAAAGACTGTCCTGACTCATCTAAAGATAAGGCTTTAGTCCATGCATTTAGCTATTCACACCCATCTAAGATCAGATAAAAACATCATGTCCTTTTAAAGCAATTCAAAATGCAGAATACCTTTAAACAAATGAGTCAGTTTCCCATAAATGAACTGACTCCCAATGTTAAATTATTATCAGAAGAGGAAGGCTTCCAGTTAAAAAGTGTGGGTCAATTCATGGACATTAGAAATACATTATTTCTTTTTTGCAAGTCATACATTGTGAAAACAACACAAAACAATTTGGACATCTTCATCCTGTTCAAACGTTTTCTCTTTTGCTCTTAATGCATCATGTTTCCTTCTGGAGCATCAGCAAATGTTTAAACCTGTTTTAATAGTTGTGTTTGAGTCCCTTAATTGTCCTCAGTGTTGAAAAATGGATCTCAGATACAGTCACTGCTGGAAAGAGTTCAAATATGTGAAAGATGCTGGAAAACAGAATTCTCATCTTTCATCTCATCACACATGCTGCAGGCCGTGACCCACCGGCATGCATTCATTGAGGATTACATTTAAAATACTAATTCTTTAATTCCTCATCAGCTGCTCCAATGAAACTATGGGTCATGTCATCTATTACTTTGGATAAATGTGAATGCAGCACAATTCAGAAAAAGCACCCAGGATTACAAACCATGTAATTTGCAAATCCCTATCATAAAAATCTACATCAAAAAGTATTGAACCAAATTCAGGTCACATTAAAAGAGACAAGGCCAGTTGTTTGGAGGAAATGAGGGCACTGACCTCTAATATTTCTGTTGCAAAGGGTCTGAAGTAGAAGGTAGGCATGTACTACAAACATGTCTCTACACCTTTATTGTTTTTAAATTGAATAAGGTTACACAGCTATGCTTCAATCTTTATCAGCATTCCCAACGTCGCATATAGTGCCGCTACTGTGATGTCAAAAAGGGGATGACCTAAAAGTCCACGTGGTTTCGAGAAAAGGATAAAGTGGTCACCATTAGTGGACATGGAAGTAGTTAACAGTGGACACTGCATGACCACAACACTCAGCCCGCAGGTTTAACTCTTTTCCCAGAGGCTGCTGCTACCAAGAGGTTTTCTCCCTAAAACCCAAACAAAATTAATAAAACTGCATTTATCCTGTAGATTTCACATTAATCCGCACTTATCTCACATCTTATCTTTTTCTAAATTGAAACTACCAGAATTTTTTTACATTTAAAATTGGTGGGTTACAACTCAATATGTGTTAACTGTCAAAGTACAACTTAATGTTACGTATTCATAAACGGGATGCACTAAGTCCTTGAAAATGAAGTGTAAGAGGAAACAGATCTACCATATAAGATAATGAATACATCAATGACTAACCATCTCAAATACTGAATACAGTATGCATTGGGGGCCTTCGCCAAAGACTAAAACCTGCATTTTTTGCTTGTATTTATCCTCTTTTTGTAGGATGGGAGGTGCAGGTCCAGTGGAGACTGCTTTGTTTGTTTGTTTGTTTGTTTGTTTTTGCCTCTAAGCCAACTTGGAATGGTGATGCTGATCCATAATATCACTCTGGACTATGTCATTTTATCAAGCTCAGTTGTTATGTTTCATCAGGAAAAGTTTATATATATATATATATATATATATATATATATATATATATATATATATATATATATATATATATATATATATATATATATTCCTGTAAGATTATGAAGTACACATCTGATGTACACTTTACTATCCCATGAGGCCACCGGAGAGGAGTTGTGAATGACATGAAGGAGTTGTGAATGACGTGGTGAATGCAGTACATCTGGACTGAATTTATTATACACAGAACTAGAACATGCTTTCCTAACAGTCATGAAGTAAGTAGGCTATTCAAAACAAGTACCTACTCAGAAAGTATGCTATTTTTGGACACAGATTATTATATCAGTAACTCATGTGATCTCAACAGAGAAAATCTCAATGTAGAATAAAACCGTTTCTTTTGAGTCTATTTCATAAAAGTGCTGTTATTATTATTATTATTTTTTTTTTTATTAGTTTGCTAAATAAATAAATAAAATAATACAGAATGCACTTTTACAAATCAGTTATAATAGCTTAGCCTATAGGCTTTTGACTAATCAATATTCTGAATATCAGGATAAACCTATATATAATAATAAACCTAAACTAACTAAACTATACTAAATACATTTAAAATAATAAGCATGTCATATTTAAGTTTGTTTGCTAGCAGTCACAGTCAGCTCTATATTCTAATATAGTTGTTTTCTTGAGGCTTTTCTACCAAACAAAACCGACCTGAGTTTTTTTTAAATTAAAATCAACCTACAAATAGGTTAATTTCCTCATCAAGACTACCGCTTGTAAAGTGGTCTAAATAATACTGCGGTGTCCGTAATCCTCTGTCCTGTAGACTCAAAGCTGCTTTTGTGGCATGGTTTTTGAACGACAATGAGTGTGTGTAATGTTGAAAGTTAATGCATGCCACCCCTTCCTCCGCTCCACTCGTCCAATGACTGACGAACTAAACGAAATTACTAATCCTACTACGGCTGAGGGTACGCTCCTGAATATTAAGAAGGTCGCGCTCACGTGACTTGGTAACCTTCCATTGGCAAAGGCTTAGTTCATGCATATGGATTACTCTACGTAGGCGTTGGCCGGTAACCTTCCAATAGCCAACGCCTACTTAATGAATATTAATTAGATATGTGCGTATTTACTGAGTTACCGTCCAATAGCGAAAGTTTGCGTTATGAATATTAAAAAAACAAGGTTTACCATAGTAGGATACAAAAATGTGCAGTCGGGCCTCTTGAAGAGGACTGTGGGGGAGGGTCACGTGACGTGTGTACACACTGTAGAGTTCAGCACCACTCGATTCGTAGTAAGATCCTCTGCGTCCTCCCCTTTCCAGAACAAGCTTTGACGGACCAGAGACGAATATTACCATCTGTAACTGAGTTTACGCTACATTACGGCGCCTTGATAGATCGCATCTTTACTTACTTCATTTTTGAGGATGCTCCGGTAGTCTAGCTACCGGTTTGGGAGATTTTGTCAAAGTATCCGAGGAGAAATGTCAATGGAAATACAGCAGAACCCGATGCCTCCGTAGAGCTGCCTCAGTACCAAGAACTGGTCCTCCGGTGAGTAGGTTAGCCAATACTTCCCGAGTTTAAAGTAGCATTTAACCCGGTGTTTTTCGTCAGCAGTGATGGTAGAGCTCGCTAAATCAGTCAGATTCATGTTTGACACTTTTTAACAGTTTACCGGTCGAAGTGTGGCTTATTTTTGACAGTTAATTAAAACCGCAACATCAGACAGGTTAAACTCAAACGTGTAATGCCCGGATGAAAAACAAACCAATGATAACCGTTTGTTTTGAAATAATGGGCATATATATATATATATATATATATATATATATATATATATATATATATATATATATATATATATATATATATATATATATTATTCACAGACACACACAAAAACAAACACTGTATGTTACATTTAAACACTAGATTCTCCATTTTAACTTTTATTTTAGATATTAAAAATAAAAACAAACCAGGGTAGTGAGTCAGTTTAAGTAATGAGCTAACGAATGAAAAGTGATAGATTGATTTTAAAACTTGTGAAAGCTGATGTGAAACTTGCCCATTAAGTCTCATAGACCAGTGAAATTTGAGAAGAAAACCAGTGTGTTGTAGTGTAATATCTAGCTTAATCAGAAACGTCTTATATTTACATTTAAACCTCAATTGTGTTGTATTTACGGCAGATTTTGAGGGTGTTCAAACATTAACCCCATTAATTTTGTGTTAAGGACCAAAATGACAAATGGGAAAAGTATAATGTAAAATATCATTGCTATTTTGTTTATTTTGATTGCTTCCATTGTCCTCATTTGTAAGTCGCTTTGGATAAAAGCGTCTGCTAAATGACTAAATGTAAATGGAAAAGCATGATTTTATTATTATTATTATTATTATTTGCCTGAAGTTTAGCCTCATACTATGACACATCGGCTTATTTTGAAATATATCTGTGTACAAATGATTTTTATTGGCCATACAACCAAAAACCCTAGAGAGGCTACGTTACCATTGGATCAGGTCCATGTAGGACTTGTAAGAGGATGGCAGTGTTCCTATGCTTTCTGTTGAAGATCGCAGAAATTAGATGATACGGCTGAGAAAAGCATGCCTCTTTGCCCGAAGACACTATAGAGCGCTTTACTCTCCAACACATTCTGGACTGTCCAGCTGGACATGAGAGGATTACATAACCTGTTATCCTATTTTCTCATACAGTTGTCAACTTTGAGCTCTCATGTTCTCTTCAGTGCAAATATTTCATTCCGATATAATGTTATCAGTTGGATGTAAAATCATTGGATATTTTTATAAAAAATACGGATCTGACCCCAGTAACTCACAATGCCACTATTCAGCATTTTTTTTAAAGATATGATGTACACACCAAAATATAATGCACACCAGCAAAGTGGTGCATAACCAAATTGTGCTATGCAAATCATTTATGAATAAGTTTGTGTAACCAAGAACGCTCTTGCACCGAGAATTTGTTTGTCTGAGTTCAAGATTGCCTAGCGATAATCCATGCACGTGGTATGCAAACACCCAGAGTGATCTGTCCTGCTGATGACTTTACAAAGAAGCGCCGAGAGAACATGCTGTCCCACGGGTCAGGCCAACTGAGGTGCTGTCACGAAGACTAATACAGATATGTGCGGAGGTTTAATTGAGACATTGTTTGTTGGTGTTACACAACTTCAGGAAAGTATTGCAGGTCATCATTTGCCCTGTTGCTTGTAGGTGGTGAAAAGAATAAATGGGGAATGAGAGACTGAATCGGGTCAAGGCAGAGTTGAATAAAATTACTTGACTATGAAGAATGCGTAAGGTCCCTCTGCAACAGCCACGCTTCCAAGCCAGAAAAACTTTAATTACGCAATCACACGGTTGAGTATCCATTTATTAACTGATAAATATTCAAAAAAAATGTATTTAAATCATCAGGCACACTTTATACAAGAGGACAACTACTTATTTCTGCCTCACGCAATAAGCAGGAAGAGGGCTGCTAAGTAAAAGACTGTACAACGATGGAGAGCCACAAGCATTTACTCAACTTCATGTCATTTCACGGTGTAAAAAAATGTCTTGTTAAATTTACAGTTGAAAAAACTGGCAGTTGTTGTTGCAAGAATTTCACTGTAAAAAATGTGATGACATTGTTTCTGGTATAACTGCATGGTATATTGGCGCTAAAATTATGCAGTAAACATTAACTAAATAACAGAACATATTACATAAAAAACACATAGTGTAGCCTACTATTAAAACTATTTATATTTACAGACTGGTTATTTATTTGTATTAATCAAAATTAAATCTTTTAATAAACTAAAACAAAATATAATTGTACATGTTGTGTATTGTGTAACAAAGGGACTTCTGGGACAGGTTCTGTTTTTCACTATAGATTATATGGTAATTCTTAGTTTTTACTTCTGAAATCCAAAAATTTAGCAGAATTAATCAGTAAATATATGTTAAATCATTTACAGTTCTTCGCTGTTTTAGTCTTTTCATTTTTTTCTTTTTTTTTTTTACAGTGAATCGTTTTTATCTTTTTTTTTTCTGTGAAATTTAAAAAAACGTCTCCTTTGAAATCTCAAAAAAAAAAGAAAAAAAAGTACTGATCTTCATTTACTATTTGTTGCCTAAACCCCCGCATCATGCACACACACACACACACACACAAAGCTCAGAAAATTCAATCATGTGACATCACTCAGCCGGTTCTGAGAATTTGCTGTACATTCCATTGGGGAAATGAGGGGTGTGGAGCAGCCCTCTTTTCATCTGCTCGGCGGTGGGTTGATTTCTCTGAAAGTATCAAGAGAGCATTTCGTTTTACTCCCACAACACTCTTCATCCAGATGCATGGTCAGCCAAGATGACTTGTTTGTGGGAGGGAGGTAGAATTAATAACTGGGGTCATTGAGAGGTACGCTGTGCGGTGCAGTTGATAGACACTTACCTTTGCATGCATGCTTGCTCATGTATGTAGAACGCCTCCCTAAATGACACACTTTACAGCAAGCCATGATGTCAGCTACCTTTTGTACCAATTCAAGAATGATTCTTTTGAAAGTCTTTTTAAAGAGACAAGATGCTGCAAAGCAGGATTGTACAGTAAGGATGAGCAGGATGGTTGACTATATCAAACAGCTAGAAGATTACTATGATTTGGTTTTAGATAACTTTCTTTTTTTTTTTTATCTAATACATGTATAATACCATTCAAAGGTTTGAGGTTGGTAAGATAAAAACAGTACATACTTTTATTTAGCAAGGGTGCATTAAATTGATCACACGTAAAGACATTTATAGTGTTACAAACCATTGCTATTTCAAATAAATGTTCTTTTGAACATTCTATTCATCAAAAAATCCTGAAAAACTGTATTCTGGTTTCCAACATTGATTTTAATAATAATATTCTTGAGCAGCAAATCAGCATATCAGAATGATTTCTGAAGAATGCTGAAAATTTCACCTTTACATCACAGGAAAAAATTTTTTATTCAATATATGTATTAAAATAGAAAGCATTTTTTTATTGTAATAATATTTTATAATATTACTGTTTTCACTGTATTTTTCATTGGATAAATTAGGCCTTGGTTGCCATAAGAGACTTTTTACAGACCATACATTTTGAATGGTAGTGTAGATAGTCTAGATGTTTTCCATTTTTATTACAATTCCATTTTTATTTAGCAATGATTCTTTAATGCTAGAATCAGCAACCAAGGTCATCTAGATATAAGTTTTAGTCTAGAAAAATTTGCTTTTCTGTTTCAGATTTTTGAGTCATGTGAGTTTTTCAATGCCAAATGTTTTTGAGCAGCAATTCTGCATATTAGAATGATTTCTGAAGGACGATATGACACTGAAGACTGTAATGCTGCTGAAAACTCACCTGTTGTGGGCTCTTATTATATATGACTGTCTTAGGGCTGACTAACTGATTGTTCAGACATCCAAATGAGTAGATGATTTTGAAAAGATTATTTATTGTATTTTATTATTATAATCCCTTATGGACAGCTTGCAGACTGAAGACCTTTCCTCGGATGAAAATGGTCCAGTGGATGAGTAAATACGAAGGCTTTGAAAACTGTAACTCAGCAGCACTTCCCTTATTTGCACTATTGGTTGCTATGGTCACAAAAAGGGGAGGAAGTGAAAAGGATGATGAACAGGAGGATGTTTTTAAGTGAGAGATAGGGACACAGGTATAATGGATAGTCTTGGCTGCTCTTTTGTGTTTGCTTGAATAGCAGTGAAGCCCTTTTGCAAGGTATGTTGTTTCTTTGAAAGTAATTCATGTGGAAAAGCCGACATGGTCTTGAAAGCATCATGGAGTCAGACTTTTACACCTGCCCTTTAGAAACCACATCATCACGTCTTGTTTTCCCATGGTAGTCCTTTTCCTCTTTTTCCAACCTGTAGCCAATAGGACCGAGTCTCTTGCCATTGAGAAAAACCTCCAGCTGAGTTGAACCCATTTAAGTGTAGATGTGAAGTTATATACCGGTTAAACCACAACATAAAAGTGCTGCAGAGCTGTTGATGCAAAAACATGCTGGTTCACTATAGATGTATGAATACAAGGTGAAAAGGGTAAATGATTGTCTCCACCCTCTAGTGAGAGCCATAGAGGAGCAATCCATGGCTGCCTGTCTCCAGGCCAAAGCAGCCGCTCTGTGACTGTTACGTAAGCAGACACAGAAACACTCACTCAACAGTCATTATGTCTGCTCAGATGTGCTCAGCATTGCCTGGTATAACTCCAGATCTACAACCAAATATATGCTGACATGCACACAAAAGCCAGAGGCCTTGTGTAAGAAAGTTTAAGCTGGAAAATGTTCCTAAGACTGTTGTTCTCAAATAATGTGCATTTTCATTTATTTAATTTAAAGGGGTCATATGATAAAATTTTTCCTTTTTCTTTAGAGTGTTACAAGCTCTTGGTGCGTAAAAAAGATCTGTAATGTTGCAAACAATAAAGTCTAAAATCCAAAGAGATCTTCTTTATAAAAGTTAAGAGTTGTCCACTCTCCCTTAAACGGCTCGTTTAAACTCGCCCCCACATCGCTACGTCACGATGTGAGAAGATTTGAGAAACACTGCCCAAATGTTCATCCAAAGAAAGAAGGCGTACCTTTTATTCTTTTATTTTATGAAATATTTTTGATTGGGACTCGAGTGGACTCTGGAATATGTCCGATTCCTAATAAGTTAGAGTCCAAGTCAATACAGAGTCAAAATGCACACTAGTCCATGACAAGACCAAGGCCATTAAAATACGGTCTCAAGACCAAGTCCGAGTCTCGAGTACTCAACACTGTCATAGGCTAATATGAAAGTGAGGCTAGTATTCACATTGTGTTCAGGGTAAGCGTTATGTCATTATGTTTTAATGGGTGGACTGCAGAGCAGTTCTCTGCATGTGCTATGACCTCACCCTGAACTCAAACCTCACACTGTGTATCCACTGCACTCTTGACATGTCACATCTCATGCCATAAATCTGCATGCCTCACAGTCTCAGAGCTGAATTATGCCATCCTTTGGTCACAGCAAGTGCATTGTCCCTGCCCAACGAGCGGAGGTGCTGAGCTGTAACCTATTGTTATGGAAAGAAATGCCTGATGACATATAATGCTGCTCCTATTTTAGAACATGAACAACATGAACCTCAATGGCATGTGATAACTATGATGAAACCCATGGGTTTAGGGCCTTGCTGTCCAGGGCGGTATATTGAGTTCCGTAAGATGCCATGCTGTTTATCTGTGTGAAAAAACACAACATCAAGAAGGTTTTTGCAAAGCAATTGATCAAAAACATGCTAATATTTTGAATTGCAGGTATACTGTGTCATAGGACTCTTTACATATCAATGGCTTATAAAGAGCTGTTACTCTGTGTAAGGAATGACCACCATGCTGAAATCACGCGATTAGCTGTGTCTTTGCAATTTGAGAAAATTAGCAAACGTTCTTTAAATGTTACAGTTTTGCAGAGTACATCAATATGTAATGTTGCAAATTGTGACTCAGCTTTTAATAAATGCTGTGGTAGCTCCAGAGCTGGTAGGAGCAATAGAGAGCTTTATGTTATCGGATCACTTATTTATACAATTTTGATTTTAATTTTAATACAATTTTAATTACCAGTTGATCGCAGGAGAGTATTTGTGAGGTATTCATCATCATGGTGTTTAGGGGTGTCACCAGAGGTGTGCTGTCCTGCTCCTGGTGATAGGGCTGTGCAAAAAATAGAATGCGATTTTCATGCACATCTCATCAGTAAAGACGCTCCTGTAATTAGAAGTATATCTCCAGCACGTGCGTTCAGATCATGGTTGCCAAGTTTTCACAAAAAATCCTGCCCAGTTGCTTCTCAAAACTGGGCCAAACTAGCCTAATCGCATTCCCAGGAGGTTTCCCCATAAAAAATTGCTTTCCGGGGTTAAAGTTTAAGTTTTATGGCATGGTTGCCTTGGTAAAATTCGCATTTTAGGGGCTAAATATCACGTTATTGGTATTGTCGCTTCGACCCGCGGACATGAAGAAACAACCACAGACTTGGCAACATTGGTTGGCATTTACTACACAGAGCCGTAATTCACTGACAATCTACACAAAATCGGTGGCGATTCTTTGTCGACTTTGAAAGCGATTTTGTGTTAGTTGTCGGTAGACTATGGCTCTGTGTAGTACTGCCGCTCCACCTGAACCAGTGTTGCCAAGTCTGCGGTTGTTTTTCATGTCCGCGGTTTACCAACCATGCCAAAAAAAAAAAAAAAAACGTATATTTTAAGCCCGGGAAGCAATTCTTTTAAAATCTGGGAACCTCCTGGAATCGCGAATAGTTTTGGACTAGTTTTGAGAAGCAACAGGGCAGGATTTGTTGTGAAAACCTGGCAACCCTGATCTGAACACACGTGCTGGAGATAATACTTTTAATTAAAGGAGCGTCTTTACTGATGAGATGTGCATGAAAATCGCATTCGATTTTTTGCACAGCCCTACCAGGTGATCCATTTTCCAACATAGTTTAGCTCTATGCCTAATTAAACACACCTGAAAAGATAATCAAGACCTTCAGGATCACTAGAAGTTCCCATGCAGTGGGTTGGAGCTAAACTCTTCAGGAAAGTGTCCCTTCTGGAGCATGATTAGACACCGCTTATCCTGTCGGTTAATAAATGTTTTTTTTAATTCCTAACCAAACCAATTCATTGATACATTGCTCATTTTCTTTTTTACAGCTGATTCAGAAAGAAGGATCGGACACCTTTGGAAATCTAGAAATGTGGAGCTGCATGGTTTTCAATCAGACAGATGCCAGCGTGGATCTCCAGCTCTGCCAGGACTTTGGACTCATTCTGTCCATCTTCTCTCTCGTTTACCTCATCGTCTGCTTTCCAGTGGGGCTTTGCTACAATGCCCTGCTGGTGGTGGTTAACCTTTCCAACAAGGTCTCCATGACCATGCCTGATGTCTACTTTGTGAACATAGCCATTGCTGGATTGGTGCTCAACTTGGTGGCTCCAGTAGAGCTGCTGGGGCCCAGTTTTACACGGTGGCCCATGTGGGAGTACAACAACGAGCTCTACATTACCCTTCTCATTCTCTTCAACATCTCCTCTCTGGTCATCATGTACTCCACAACCTTGCTCAGTCTGGACTATTACATCGAGCGAGCTCTCCCACGCACCTACATGTCCAGTGTCTACAACACCAAGCACGTTTGTGGCTTCATCTGGGGCGGTGCCATCCTCACCAGCTTCTCTTCGCTGCTCTTCTATGTCTGCAACCACGTCTCTACTAAAATCATTGAGTGCTCCAAGATGCAGAACAAAGAGGCGGCTGACGCCATCATGATGTTCATTGGGTACGTGGTGCCGGCGGTGGCTGTGCTTTATGCATTCGTGCTAATCCTCCGCATCCGGAAGGAGTCCACCCCTTTGGACCAGGACTCTGGGAGGCTTGATCCATCTATCCACAGGTTGTTGCTGGCCTCCGTGTGTATGCAGTTTCTTCTATGGACTCCATACTACATGACCCTTCTGGTGCACACAGTGGCTGGAGCTCCCGGGAGCCATTCCAACAGGCAGCACCTTACCAAATACTACTTCCTGCGATGTTTATCTGAGCTGCTCGCCTTCTGCAGTAGCTTCGCCATTCCCCTCATGTACAGGCAAATGAATAAGAACTTTTCCCATAAACTGCAGCGGCTTCTGAAGAGGCTGCACTGCGGGGACCAATCGTGTCCTCACGAACACTCAACAGTACAGCAGGTGGTTACATGAGAGCTCATGGAAAGCCAGACTTGCTTCTCCTTAACTGGCACTTACTCCGAATCCACAGAAGTAGAGCCAGCACATGAACCTGGATATATATTGCGTGCTAAAAGGAAGTATTTTGCTCACCACAAGGAGTGGTATGTGTCTCTGTGAAATTATGGAACCTCCGTAACACTTAACAACTCAACTTTATTTATCCATCTTTACAGTGAATGGGCGACCAAAAAGAAACCACTAAGTGCTGTTTTTGTGCAAGCTATGTCTATTATTTGGGTTCTTGGGCCTGAGGAAAATCTCAACCTATCTGATGGTCCTTTCATTGGAGGTGGAGGTGAATCTGTTACAAGATATGTGGCATAGACTTCTTATGTGATGCTTTTAATCCAACCTCTTCCCTTTTAGCTCAAGGCTATATTTCACACCAGGCTCTCTGTGTTGTGATCCACAACAGCATAAGCTCTTCAGTCTGGATTAAGTTTTCTGGTCGCACTTTCCATAAAACCTCTCTGGTAGATGCTAATAAATGCAATATAATTACCTCAATTTCACAAACCAACGGGCATTACATTGGAACCGTCTAACCATCTTTTACAGCAGTCAAAAACAACTCAATGAGACTGATATCATGGAATGGGAAGGATTGTGTGTGGTTGCGTGCTGGTGGTTGTGAGTGTGTGTTCTCGAGTGCTTGCTGCTAAGGTGATGTGCATCATAACTGCACAGCTGCTCAGCCATATTAAATCCAATCAGATGTGTATAGCTTAAGACAAAGCTATAGAAACAAGACAATGGATCGCCATTTTAGGGTCAACTAGTTTTAGATTTAATCTTCATTCAAAACAGTTAAAAACATAAGTCTGTTACTACTGTAATTATTATCCATGCACCGTGAGGATGTGGTTAACAATTCATGTCCCAAAATGTGAATCCAAGTCACACAAGTCCTGTTGATACAATCAAATATGTTTAATTTCATTTAACAGCTCTATGCATTAGATTATTTGGTAAAACTGCTCAAATTTTTTGTACCCGAGTATACAGTTTATTTCAGAAAGTGTTGATCGTACTTCAGTGCTTCTAAGAGATGAATCACATAGGGATAAAATTTCCTTTCTGATGCAAATATTTAAAAGAGAGAGCTTTTATTGAGATTAGTTGCATGAATGATTTAATTGTATGCATATATATATAGAGAGAGAGAGAGATATGCATCAATGCTTTCTGAGAGAAAATTATAGACATTTCCAGAAAATAAAATTCAGAGGCAGGATGAGAGATAGTACAGTTTAACCTAGTAAATGGTGTGTTATCGAAAATGTCTTTACTCTTGTTTTACTCAAGTCAGTGGATGCGAAATGAATATTTTTTGGAGAGAAAGCACTCTATGTGACTGGAAGAGTGAAGAAGTGTAATATGAATCCACTCATGTTTGCAAGGGAAAGAATGTATTTAAAGTCATGAAGGGGATTCAAATGAACCCTCAATCATAAATGATGAAACCGCATCAAATCGCAATGTTATGGCTGTTGTTAGCGTGCTAACGCCGGTATGTATCATATTAAGAATGTGTATATATTGTACTTCAGAGATTAAAAAAAAAAAACATGCAATTTTATATAACAGTATTATTTTCTCAGAGATTTATTTAGATACTAAAGTGTCAGTCCTCCTCTGTCCCATGCTGAGTCAAAGACTTGTTCAATAAACTAACATGAATATAATCCTGCTTGGCTCTTCATTGGTTCCCCACATCTAAGAACATCACAGCTCTCCAAATGACAAATGATGAAGCCTGTTTTGGTTTGCATCAGCAAAACAGGTATGGATGACTACACTCACTCATTCATACCAAAGAAAAGAAAATAAATATAGTTTATGCCACAGATGCCAAAACATATTTATCTTGCTTGCTACGAGCCTTAGAATAGTGCCAGGCCCCAGGAGCAAAACCACACTGAAATGTTCTTTGGCAGAAACGTTTTGTTTAGTTGCCCATCTGCAGAGCAGTAACAGCCACAGACATCAGTACTGTGAAAGACATCTTCTGCTTGTTCTTCAATTAACAACTGCCTTCACTTCTGAAAAACACATCCTGTAGCATAATGAACTCTTGCAATAAGAGATTGAGTTGGGCTAAGTTCAAATAACTTGTTGAAGACGGTGAAAAATGCATTGCAAAAATAATTATTGTTACTTTACAGGTGATTTACATTGCATAAAGGCAAACAATTTTCTCTTAGCATGTGTTCCCTGGGATGGGATTGTAAAGAGACAGTCCAGTGTTGACTATTTAAAAAAAAAAGTTCACTTAGCTGACTTAAGACGCTGCAGCAATGTTGATGCTCGCAGAATAAGAACTCACATTGGATTTGTTATATACTGACTCGCAGTGGGAGCACCTCTAGTCAACAGTATGTGTGTGTGATTATGTGTGTGCATGCCTGGAATCAAGCGAGCATGGTCATAGTAGACCGAGGGGCCCATTCAGGCTGCAGCACTGTGTGCAGTCTCTCCGAAGTGCCTGTGGTGGTCCCCAAACCAAGCCACAAAACTCTTGTGGAAGAAGAACATTTTAGACATTCTGAGAATTGTTTTGGCTTCTGAACACCCCCGGCACAACATATCCGTCTGCCACAACACAAGAACAACATTGTCCGATATGGAACAATGGATCCAGGGTGAGTATCGGAATGTTAGACAAGGAACCAATCAGGAAACACGAACAATTCCATGCTGTTTGGCATAACACTCCCGAACTTTATCGTAAGTGTATTTCTTTAACCATTTTGTTTTTGTTACATGAAGGTCACATACTTGGAAACATTTTATTTTATTTTATTTTAACAAAGAAATCAAGCAAGACAATAACATTATTTAATTGTTTATTTATTTTGGTTAATTTCTTTTAATTTATACACACTGGATGAAATCAAAGGAGACAATAACATTATATTATTTTTGTTTAGTCTTAATTAAGAGATTTTATTATTTTATCCACGTCTTAATTTAAAAAATATAAAAGCCATGTTAAATAAGAATAACATTTAAAAAACCGACTATCTAAACAAACAGAAATCATTCAAATATTTATTGTGTGAATTGTTGCTGCATTTTTGTTGAATATGTCCACACATATATGTGTGTGTGTGTGTGTGTGTGTGTGTGTGTAAAATTATGCCTGAAAAGTCAAGAAGTTTGAAGAAAGATTATTTTCCACAGGGCCAACATTTTCATTGTTAAAGAAACACCAGTAAATGTGCAACTGATCGTGTCTGGTGAAAAGCATTACAGACATATATTTTGTGTTTTTTGTCATTTTAATTACAATAGATCCATCTGCCAAACTGTTCTTGACTGGCCACATTTGTAATTACTTAAGAGGGGATGAAATTTGAGCTTAACCAAATGGAGGCACCGTTGCATTAAGAACAGCGCTTTAATCTACTTTGAAGGGGACCTTTCATAATCATGTCACTGCCTCTGCATGCCTCCGCTTCATATATGCATGTTCAAACTCTTGTTTTTGCCAAAGCATGCAGGAATTGTTTTGTACACGCAACCTAAACAAAACCCAGATTTGCTGGGTCTGCTAAATCCAGAACTGTCATAACACAGATCCGCTCAGCTGTTTTTCATTTCTACATCTGTATAGAATAAACCACATATGGACTGAATAAAATAATGGATGCCATGGATGCCTTCCTCCATTAATAATTCAAGAAGGGCAAAACAGGACCTAACCGTTTATCTCAAAAGCACAAGCTATAATCAATACACTTTCTCTTTTTGCAGCAATTGATGCCAACTAGGATATTGACCTCACCTCACACATCTCTCAACATCTCCACAACGGCATGAAAGTTCAACATCCTGTTAGTATGTCCCGCCCAAAGAAAAGACAAGCGACTGCGACAGTTTTGTTTTTTAGTGATGCTGAAACAGCCCATGTTTATTCTCTTCATGGAACCTCTCATCATTCCAATGGCCTCAAAACATGACTTCACAGTTTCCTTAATCGGAAAGCCTCTGAATAATTAGTTCAAAGTCCACCGGCAAAAAGGCAAGAGGTTTGCACAACAGGTTTTAAATCCCACGTATTGGATAGCACATCCCGAATAATGTTCTAACTCCGGACATGAGCTCAATTTACCCCTAAGAAGCCGGGGGCTCTAATGTTCTCTGGTCTTGTTTCAAAGTAAACTCGGGTTGAGCTTAAAAAGTAATTGTTTTGCAGACCCCAGCTTAAATTGGCCACAGTAGACCACCAAGGTTGCACATTTGGTTTATCTCTTAAACTTTTTGCTGTTTGACTTGGCTCTTGCCCAGATCTCTTACAGAAATTAGGACAACGATTCTTTTTGGAAGTTCAGGGTCGCATCAGGCAATCCAACTCATTCAGTTAACACATTACGGTGAAACAACAAACTTTGTTCACATATATATAACATTCAATGACAGCCTGACTAAAAGATTTAAAACTATCAAATGGGTGACCCCTTTTCTATCTGTATGACATTATAAAAATGGGTCAGGAGCTTTGTATTTACATGTCTGGTTTACCCAACCCACCTCTATTCTATCCCCGATAAGCGCGTGAAAATGGGATGGGTCAATTCAGTCATGGGACCCAGATTTATCACTCTTTAGATAATGTTATCATTTTTCCACCAGAAATATCTGTGATTGGCACATTGAATGCCTTAGGCGATTACACGCTCCCTTCCTCCTTTTGCACCATCAAAATGATCTGGCATGAACTGAATGCTTTGATAAATCAGAGCCGATGTGGAAAGACAGTCCAGCCTTGCTGGAGAGGCCCAGACTCCAGCAGATGGCTGAAACCCAATCCTCTACGCTCTCTGTATTTTTCTTCTTTGCAAATGTACCAGAGATTTGGAAATACAACAACAATGAAATCTTGGTGTCAGCATAAAGATCTAAGAAGTGGACCATGGAAACCACACAGGGACGAGTGGCCAGGATGGCTGTGTTGGACGCTGTGGTTGTGTGGGTTGGAAGGCAGGGAGTGGGTGTCTTTTTTAAGTGAGAATGTCCCTTGTGCCCTTTACTCAACGAGACAAGTGCATCCGCACCAGACCACAGAAATGGAGCTCTAGAAGACATCATCTTGACATGGTTTCTTTCTGTTAAGTGTCGTTTCCAAAAACACTTTGACATAGTCAACATATTTCATGTTTGCTCTCATAGCTCAATTTATGGGTCAATATATCGTGACCTAAATGTTTAAATGTTTCATAATAATGTTCCAGTCATCCAACCTTGAAAATACATTTCACATGTATCTCTAGTAATGCATTAACACTCTCAGATTAGATAAACTACTTTTTCATTCGTGTGCATCAATGAAATGTACAGTATGGTCCATTGTCTGAGACGGGATTAAAAATATAATTTGAATTTTGAAATAACCAGAACATTTAAGGATTAAAAAAATATATATATGGGATAAATATATATATATATATATATATATATATATATATATATATATATATATATATATATATATATATGGGATATATATATATATATATATATATATATATATATATATATATATATATATATATATCCTACATCTTAATATAATTTTTCTCCATAACATTTCATGATAAGCGGGAAAATAACTATATTTTTAAAATATATTATTAATATATAGGCCCTAAATGTTTAATTTTTGTTAAACTTTTAATACATTGATGTAAAAAAGTGTACATTTCATGATTTTAATTAATTAGACATGCTTTTTAATTAATACTATTTAACTATTAAAAAAGTAGTTATTGCTTTTTATTTGAATTTTTTTTTGATATTTTATATTGCTTTTTATTTAAAAAAAAAAAAACAATACAGAACAATCAAATAGAAAAAATAATTAAAATAAAATAAACAAAATAAAACAAACTTTAGGGAATAAAATTAAATGGATTTCATAGAGCCCTACATTACTCAGCCTCGCTGAGTCCCTTTAATAATAATAATAAATATCCCTTTAAAATGTATTATTTAGTAAACTGATTTCCACTTTAATAATAATAATAATGTATATATATCATGCTATTTATTATTTATTTTTATTTACTATTTATAATTTTTGTGCAATTACTTGCAAATTATTAAAATAGATGTTTTATTCATAAAGTACAAGTTGATTTCAAAATGCACCAAAATCATTTGCATTTTGTGTTTTTCAGTTGAATAAAAAACTATTTTCACCTATATATTTCATCATTGAGGATTTCTTTAAAAAAGTCTAAAAATCTCATCTTGTCTCATTCTTGTGAACCCAGTCTCGTCTCGTTACACTCTTAATATATGTGTGTGCGTGCGTGTGTGTGTGTGTGTGTGTGTGTGTGTGTGTGAAACTTCTGAAACCACTAAATAAATACATATCAATACAATTTCGTACAGATGTCCGTTTGTTCAGATGGTGTTTGGATCACCTCAAATCATGCTAGAAAACATGCTGGGAATCACTGGGTTTTATACAAATATGTTGAGTTCATGCACCTCATGTGCTGCTGTTATTAAAGCAAAAATTTAAGTGAAAGTGAAGTGACATTCAGCCAAGGATGGTGACCCATACTAAGAATTCGTGCTCTGTATTTAACCCATCCAAAGTGCACACACACACACAAACCATGAACACACACACACTGTGAACACACACCCAGAGCAGTGGGCAGCCATTTATGCTGCGGCGCCCGGGGAGAAGTTGGGGGTTCAGTGCCTTGCTAAAGAGCATCTAAGTCGTGTTTTTCCCGGTCCGAGATTCGACCCCACACAGAATTTGATATTTTTATAAATTATTTACACAGCTTCAACATAAAGAACCAGTTGGATTGCATCACATTTTGTTGGACAGTGAGTCGCTAATTTTTACAGTAAAGCATTCAAAGTGAAAGGCTGATCATCAGTGTACTGTGTGAAATATTATTCATATAAAAAAATAATACCAAAGTGAAATAAATAAAAATAATAAGTAAGAGAAGTCTATCATTATAAACCACAGCTTTCAAACGAACAAAGAGATAGAGGAAGAGGTCATAAAAGAGGTGTTTTCTTGTCACCCATACCCCGGGGTGCTGCGGTCGGGTGAGGCAGCAGGGTGTCAGGCGCTGTGTTTAGCTGCTTGTTACTGAGGAGACAGCTGGAGCACAATGCTGGCCTCGGTTCCCACAGGTGCACGACTCTGTCACAACAATCTCTGCACTGACTCGCTCAAGGCCACTGACCTTTGTGAAAGCCTCGGCTCTCTTGTCTTGACCACTGAAAATAGCGTCTGACCAAACCATTCAACAAAGCATTTAACATCTAATGCTATAATGTTAATGTTGATGCATTCCCAGGGAATTTCATTCAAGTCACCTACATAAAGGAATTTGTCATTAAGGAAAAGAAAATGATTTTTTTTTTTTTTTTTGGAGACAATATATCCATAATTAACACTTTATCTCCACCCTGTGTTCAAAAAGAATATTGCAACAGGATGATATTTCCGTTGAATGGACATTCAGAAATAATACCACAATATAGCACAATATAGCACTTATAATTCACTGCAAAAACATGAAAATCCCTGAACACAATCCATTCATAAAGCTTCCTATTACAGAACAATGCTTGTTCTGGATCAAGTCAACGTCAGCTGCAGCTGCCTGATGCTCTACAGCTTTGTAGGCATTTTGACACATTGCTTTAATCCTAATGTTAACCATGTTTCATGTGTTGTGAAGTCATTTAGCTCTGGGTAGGATCCCATCACACTGTCCATGCTGCACTCAGAATCTGTCAGTGTATATGCTGCATGTTTGCATGTTAAGGTGAATACATACAAAAGATTACATGAGACAAACCATGGGTCACAGGAGGGGGTGCTACTGATCAAATTATTTAGGCAAAGCATCAACATTCACAAACCACTGTCCAGTGTTATTTTTAACAGAAAAGAATGCAACGAGCTGCAATCACAACTTTAGAAATGGGAAATAGAACGTTTCTGATAGCACGTGAAGACAACAGAGAAGCTCTCTAGCCCAACACAGTGGAGTGCATTATTTGTTAACTTTGTGGTTCATTATTTTGAGTCGTATGGGATGTGGTAACACACGGCCCTCTGACAATATATTTCTGTACACATCTATCACCTTTGCCACACAGAAATATTCACGCAATCATGCAGCACATATCGGAAGATCTTTTTAAAAAAGATTTAAAATAAATATTTTAACTGCTATGTAAAAGATACTGCTGTAAAAATGCACCTTATTTGTTTAAAGTGTTTGCAAACCAAATGCTATTACACTTTTGTTAATATAGCAGTATTTTTAAATGAAAAAGTGCACAATATACTACTTTTGAATGCATTTTTTGTTTTGTGCATAACAATCTGATTAATTGCGATTAATCACAGACAATAATGCGATTAATCGCATTTCTTTCTCTCTTTTTTAAATTAATCGTTGCCCAGCACTAAAAGTTACGTTTTTGTTTTTATTTATGTAGAGGCACAATTGAGCTTTGGTTGATTTCAGCTTATATATATATATGTGTGTGTGTGTGTGTGTGTGTGTTTTCCAATCTTGAATCCATCAACCCCTAACTTACCTGTGCTGTGTTGCTATTGTGATTCTCATAATTACTTTACTAGACTGTCAGTCAGTGGCTCACTTATTTGGAGAACAACCCTTGTGAATAGATGCAGTAATACAGGTCCTTTCCGTTCTCATCCAGTTGATTGATGTTAGATCAAACTCTCCTTTCAGTCAGTTATGATGCTACAGCACTATTTTTCAGTGTATCAACTCATTTGACAGTAGGACTGTTTTTAGAAAGAGCGCAGTTCCTAGAACATCACGCCACGCCATTAACACGTAAATGTGTGAAGTGAGGGAAGATTGTGACACTCAGTTTGCATTTAACTCTAATACACACAGTCTGTAGAGCACCAAGCTTCCACCACATGTTACCACCCGACAGATGTAATTACCTCCCTGCAGAGGGACACGGGATGGCAGTGGAACTCATCAGTTGTTCCCGGCATCATAATGAACCAGTTCCCTCCAGATTGTTCCATGAGTCCCTGCAAAAATTGCATTGATAGAAAGTTTAATAGAGGGAGACAAACAACAACCTCTATTTAAGAGCAACACCTCTGGGAACATGTTACTTGGGAGCAGGTGAAGACTTTCGGACTGTGTAACAATACACAAATCTCCATATTCATCGGGAAGAAGGAGGCGGGAACCGGCGCACAATCAAAATACATTTTAATAATCAAAAATAAATACAAAACGGCGCACCAGCCCCTCACGGCCGACTGGTGCGCATAAATAAAAAGCAAACACATAAAATAATGTCCCAGGCCTGGTCCTCTCTCGTCCTTCACGGTCGTCACTCCAGTTTTATATCCTTCCATCTCCTACGTGGGACTCGATACTAGCGGTGGGGCTCAGGTGTAGCTCATCTCCAATCACTACACCTGGCCTCACTCCTCGTTCCCACGCCCCTCTCGGCCCCGCCCCACTCGCCACAGACTGTAATTAAAAGAACAAGCATAAAAATAATAATAATAATTCTTCAGGAATGAATCGCTTGTTCTATGAATTATCTAACAATCTGTTTAAATTTTATTTGACCTAAAATTAACATCATATAAGGTAGCAAATTAGAAACTCATCAACTATCTGTAAATATTTCTGTTGCTCTTGTTAAATAACACAAAAACAGAAAAAAAGAAAGAAAGCTATAATGTCCAAAGGAAAAACTGATAAAATGAGAAAATTACTAAACCTTAAACTAAGATTATAAAAAATAAAAGGTAATCCAAAATATTAAGGAATACATATATGATATATAAATAATACAAGAAAGAAAAAAAAGAAAAAGAAGAAAAAAAAACACTGTTAAATATCAGTAATTTTGAAATAATATGTTAAAGTGATTCATTTCATTTTTAAGTTCTTTTATTTTAAGAATTAATTTTAAGAAGTTCATTTTATTTTACTTATTTTAATGACCCCAAATCCAGTATTTATCTGTTACCACATTTTGCCTTCAACCTGACACAAACCTGATGTTTCAATGAAATTGTGACTCCCGGGAAATGGAAACTTTGGCAAAAAGACATGTAAATAATCTTCCTTTTTCTCAATGTTTATGCTAATTTTAATGTATTTATTAAACCGAATCATTTAACCCATTACCAAAGGTTTTTAAAAACAAATATATGAACAATCAAACAAATAGATAGGTTTGTAAGCTAATTCAAACGGTAAAACAAATAATTTTGAAGCAAAAGGTCACTTATGAAAGCAAAATAATGAAAAAAGTATGTGCTGGATGCCAATATTTATAACTGCATATTTGATCATAACAAAAATGATATACCATGTGTTTTCATTAGGTGCTAGTTAACTGTCAGTTAATTAGCATTCTAAAAACGACTGTTTAAACTAAAGTGTTTAGATCTTTAGAAGCAGAGCCCAGAAGCCAGTTGTGTTTTAATTCACAGCTGGACATAATTCAAGGTGATCAAATTTGGTCCTCCTTTGTTTGACAGCAATATAAAAGATTTTTATTTATTTTTTTAGTAGTGCTGGCTAACATCTTTTATCCTTCACTTGAAATTATGACCAGCAAAGGGTTATGGACCGGACCCAAGAGACCAGTTCCCCAGAGGCTTTCTCCAAAACTGAACGAAATCCAGAAAACAACTACAGACAGACTGACTGATTGATTGATTGATTGACAATATAAGCTGCTCTGTCTGGATTCGGGTGACATTCACTTCCAGTTATTTTTAGCTGTACAAAACAGCTCATTCTTCTTCTTGATACTGTAAACTGCAGTGTCTTAGCATATTATTTTAATGTATTATCTTAATTATGAAAACACTGGATTGTAGTGCAAACAGTTCTTCTCGTTATTTCCTTACAGTCGCTAATGAACCGGAAGTCTCACAGAAAAATCGTTCCTCCGTTTTGAAAAATAACGTGGATGGTTCTATATATCTTTTGACTTTCAAGTCTGAATTGTTCTTTCTATGATAACAAAGAGGATTCATACGGACAGCCTGACAGGGATTCATTACAGACAGCCTCCCCGAACCATTGACTTCAGGTTGTTCTACACAAACCTCTTTGAAGACGTATAGTTGACGGCACATAAAAGAGCCTTCGAGCTTCCTGTAAACCCATCTCGACGCAGAGAGGCTGAAAAGGTGAACAGAATCCGTCCCTGTTCAGAAAATCGAATTACAAACATAATAGTTTGTGACTCAGTAATCTCAAAAGCTTTGCTGCCCCTCGTTCTCCAAGCAAAGGGTCATTTCAGTTCTCCATCTAACACTGTCCTGCACGATTAACTTCTCACACAATCTTATTATGAATAGTTTCCATTCTCTCAGAGACGTTGTGACATAAATGACACAGTTGTCGATTATTCATCATCAAACTCATTGCATCAGGGACGTCTCATTCCAGGTCTGGAGCATTTAAACCAACCTGCCCTTGTGAAATCTTCGTCTACAATTAGACTAATGAACACTAGTGTCATGGATGTCTCCGCAGTTGAAACAGAGATGAAATGAGTCGAGACAGCGGCCATATGTCCTGCGCTAGGTAACAGCCATTGGTGGGTCTCCTGCTATTGATGCTGTCCACATGTGTGCGGAAGAAAGTCAGAGCTGAGAGGAGAGAGAGAAGAGAAGGAGGAGGCAGAGGGGTGGCTAGTGAACTAGTGGCCACAAAGGAGGGAAGCTGTAGTTATATTCTTCTCTGGACCTTCTTCCTGACAGCATCCAGTTGTCTAATAACAGTAGGTGGCGCAGACAGTGGATCTTGTCCCGGTAAAGGAATTACAAATCTGTAGCAACTCTACACTGACTGCATCACAAGCCCTCGTGAATAAAGTGAGTGACTTTTGACTCTCTTATTTTCTATTCATGGATTTTATTAATTAATAATACTTTTGAGAGAAGTAAACGAGTCGCATAATAGCTTAGTTACTAGACATTAAGTTTATTTGTGGGATAAAACCAGTTAAAAAGTCTAAAACGGCTAGAAAATTGTGTGTGTGTGTTTTCTTCAATGATGAAAAATCTTTACTATATTAAGTAAAGATCTTGCTCCATCAAGATGTTTTGTAATATCATATATTGATATTTCAAAAATATATTATCATTAGTAATATGCATTGCTAAGGACTTAATTTTGACAATTTAAAAGGCGATTTTCTTCTCTTTTTTTGCACCCTCAGATTGCAGATTTTCAAATAAATGTATCTCAGCCAAATATTGTCCTGTCCTAATAAACCATACATCAGTGGAAAGCTTATTATATAAATCTAAAAGAAAATAAAAAAATAAAATAAATTACCCCATGACTGGTTTTGTGGTCCAGGGTCACATATGTGGAAAAATACAGTAACTTTGAAATTAACCTTTGAACCCTCGTCAAAGTAGTCATACAGAAAAGAAAAAAAAAATACTGTTTTACAATGTAATACCCATGTTGCGGTTTCCTTCAGAAAAAATACAACAAAACAAATCAAAGTAAACTCTTTGGAATGTACTGCTAATGTGTGTCAGGATTTTTATTGTTAACTTAAACTATTATAATAATAATAAAAAATATAAAATATACTTATTATATAAACTTATATATATATATATATATATATACTTAAAATATAAACTTGAAAAACATAGATGAGAATTAGAAATATTGCTTTTAAAATATGTTGAATAACTAAAATGTATACTGAAATCAAATAAAGCTAAATATAAATATTACAAATAATGAAAATAAAACTGGAAATATAAAAATGTATGAATACTATAAACAACATAATACAATGTTATGACGTATCATGAAAATTTATTGTATTTGTTTTATATCTGGGTTTTTCGTTCCCTAAGTATAAGTAACATGTAACATTTGGTAGTGAAAGTTATGAAATATCAACTTGATTCTTGAATGAGCTATTGAAAGGGTCATGCAGTCATAACCCAAACAGAATATGACGATTAACTCTCTTAACCAAGACTATTTTGGTCAACCGGCTTCACCAGAAAGACTACGCTGGTCGACCTGCTTCACCTGTTTAGTTTTGTATTAGAATAGCATGACTATGCTGGTGCACCTGCTAGACCAGCACCAAAGCACCATGAACCAGAATAAACCAGCCTGGAACATCATGCAGATTCATGCTAGTGTAAGTCTTTTCAACAGGTGCACTAATTTCACAGATTCACTGCAGAGAATAGTTCAAATAGTTGATAAAGAGTCATTATCTTCGTTGTCTCTCTCTCTCTCTCACACACACACACACACACACACACTTTTTCCAAATGAGCCTTTCAATTATCTGGGTGCTTGTCTTCTGTTGATGTGACTACTCCATCACTAATAAATTGACAAATTGCTCATGTCATTTTGCATCTGTGAGTAAATGTGCAGATTCCTTTTTGGGAAAGAGTTATATTGTCCTAAAGGGGCTTTTGAAGGAGATGTAATTTTAGGCAATAACAAATGTTCCTTTATCTATTATGCAGTGATCTCGTCTGAATGGGTCTGCAGTTGAGAATGAATTACAGCTACAGGATCAGACTAAGACTCTCACAGTTCTGTTTGTTATTATGAAAGCAAGCCTTAAATAATGTTGTTAGTTTATATTTGTTTAGTTTAATGGGCACTCAATAAGCCATACAAATGTTGTGTTCAACATATATGGAATAAAACTATTAAGAGAAACTTTAAAGTGACATATTTTTCTAAATATATATATATATATTTCCTACATTTTAATTGAGAGATAAGTATTGCAAACTGTCAATCAATGTGAAGATTGCATTTGATTACACTGTGCTCTGTACCTTTATGCTCATAATAAGCCATCTGCAAATACTGAAAATAAGTGGTCTAATTTTGGAAAACTGGCTGCACTTCTTAGACTTTTCTGCAGTGTGCTGACCCTTTTCATTGAGAATTTATTCCGGGCCGATTCTTTTAAAAGGTTAAAGTATTTCAAGTCCAGACAGCCCACACAGACCTCATTAAAATCACTGGGCTTCTTTCTCGATACAAAACTGATGTAGTCTTCATTGTGATTAAAATTATGCACATTTAAATTTGGCTCTATCCCTATATTTGAGTTAGGCATACTTCATCTATGTAGGAAATTAAAAGTCAGATATGCCCTGCTTGCTGACTGAAGGACAATCTTTTTTCTGCCATACCTAATTTTAGTACTCACTAAGAAAAATTTTGTATTTGTTTTCTAAATTATTTTTGATTAAGATCCTGTATCTAAATACCTACATCATATACCCTTTACAAATATATGGTAATTCTTGCATAATGAGCATTTTAATTAGCATGGAAGCATTGGATTTAATTCATTATACATTATTATTCATGATATACATGATACTGTGGCATATTCATCTGAAATTACTATTATAATGAGATTCTATCTTCTTTTGACACTCGTTAACTCCATGTCAGTGGAAAATCATTACAGTTCACTACCTTGGACTGTCTTTCTCTTCAAAAGCACAATGCATGAGTGTAGTAAAAATCAGTTCTTAATGAAGAGTTATCTAATGCAGTTAGCCTATTCCTGAGGGAAAAATCAAATATTGTATCTATCCCTATGAAGCAGTTGTACAGCCTGCCGAGTTCAGCACATGTGAATGACAGCTCACGGTGCTTCAATGCATCTGTTTAAGACATTGCTTTGCATTTTAATAAGCTTGTAGACACTCAATCCTTAAGGTGAATCAATTAAAACTGGTATGAGGGCTGCAAAAGCAGATATTTAACATATTACTTGCATTTAAGGAATAGTTCACCTACATTTTTTTTTTAATTACTCTCCCTCATGTAATTCCAAACCTGTATGACTTTCTTTCTTATATTAAGAAAAAAGTTTTTAAGTGTTTGTGTCCATTCAGCGAAAGGTCCGTTGGCTGTTTTGGACTTTTGGCTTGATTTTCATTACATGAACTATAACATATATCTAGTCATACAGGTTTTGAATTACAGAACTGTGAATAAATGATGACAAAATGTTTTGTTCTTCAGATATTATCTTCCTCATTTCTCTCTCGCTTGATCAGGTGTCACCGTGGTGGTGTCATTGGTGCACTAAGAAAATCATGCTCATGGACTGGAGGCGACCAAACTGCACTGGATTAAACACGTGTGGAGAGCAAAGTGTGCAGAAGAAAAAAAGGAAGCACAATCCCTAAGGAGTGGCTCTTGGTGTCGTTGCCATGGATCACACAAGCCCAGGCAGCCTCCACAGCTGAGAGACTGTCCTGAAAATGGAGGTCTTCAACCCTGGCTGCGTCTCCAGTTTGCGAAACTGTCTGGGTGGAATCTATCAAATCTTGAGCGCCTGCTCGTAAACAACCGGACACCATCAAAATTCGAATGGAGGCTTAATGAAGGATGCTCTCTACAAGGCAAACTGGGCACTGACACAAATGAAGTATGTAGCATCATTCACAGCATCTAAAACAGAGACTCTGCCAGTATGGAAGAACAGACTACCACTGTGATTCAGATTTACGTAAATGACACTAAGCAGTTCAATGCTTCGTATGACTTCAACCTAACCGATGTGAAAGAAAGCATAGACACCTATGAGTTTTACGTTATCGGCCTGTTTCTCTCCTGCCTGTACACCATATTATTGTTCCCCATTGGCTTCATTGGGAACATCCTCATTTTGGTGGTCAACCTCAACCACAGGGACAAGATGACCATTCCTGATCTGTACTTCGTCAACCTGGCCGTGGCGGACCTTATTCTTGTGGCAGACTCGCTCATCGAAGTCTTCAATCTCAATGAGAAGTACTACGACTACGCCGTCCTCTGTACCTTCATGTCGCTGTTCCTCCAGGTGAACATGTACAGCAGCATCTTCTTCCTGACATGGATGAGTTTCGACCGATACATTGCTCTCGCTAACTCTTTGAGCAGCAGTCCACTCCGGACCATGCAGCACGCTAAACTCAGCTGCAGCCTCATCTGGATGGCCTCTATCCTGGCTACTTTGCTTCCTTTCACCATTGTGCAGACACAACACACCGGCGAGGTGCACTTCTGCTTCGCCAATGTCTTTGAGATCCAGTGGCTCGAGGTGACGATCGGATTTCTGGTGCCCTTCTCCATCATCGGCCTGTGCTACTCCCTGATCGTCCGCACCCTCATGCGATCCCAGAAGCACAGGGGACTGTGGCCGCGCCGGCAGAAGGCCCTGCGCATGATTGTGGTGGTGGTGCTGGTGTTCTTCATTTGCTGGCTGCCTGAAAATGTTTTCATTAGCATCCAGCTGCTCCAAGGCACAGCTGACCCGTCGAAACGCAGCGACACCACACTGTGGCACGACTACCCGTTGACTGGACACATCGTCAACCTGGCCGCATTCTCCAACAGCTGCCTTAACCCGATCATTTACAGCTTCCTCGGGGAGACTTTCAGGGACAAGCTGCGCCTTTTCATCAAGAGGAAGACCAGCTGGTCTGTGGTTTACCGCTTCTGTAATCATACCCTGGATTTGCACATCCATGTCAGGAGCGAGTCTGAAGTGTAGCACAGGTGTGGCGACCTGTAATTCCTGAGGTTGACATCTGCCTTGCCTCGCTTTCCAGAACTTGATCATGAATCGACGGAGAGAGCTTTGGGTTAGCTTGACGCCTTGAACACTGCCTAATTCTTAAAGTCGGCTGAGCAAAACAAGGATTATTCAGGGTGAATCACCTGCTCATGAAGTGGATTATAAAACGCAGATGCAGAGTTTGGCTTACGGCTACCTTTTTACAAAATACGACAACAAGTCACAATGAAGATGATATTCTCTGAGTCCATTTTAAGGAAACAAATAAAGTCTTGGAAGCAACTGCTACCCATTTCCCATCTGAGTTATTGTTACATATATTCTCCTTTTCATATTTTAATGCTACTGACACTGATAAAATCAACAACTTAATCTGTTCTGCTTCAAGACTGAATAAATGCATATTTTGTAGGATTTTTCATTGAGGACACCTTCAGGGGGGATGCTAAAAACGTGAGAATCTTTCGTCATATTCAAGAGCGTGAGATTTACTCCCAGGCCAATTTTAGGGATTCCATAAACAATGGTAAACAGCACTAATGCTTGAAAACGTAAAGTTCATCGCTCTAGGTTTACACAAATACATCATTATGGAAACATTCAAGTAAATTCAGTTCAATGCAAGCATATTTGGTGGATTACTGCTCATTTGGACAAGTGTTAGCGACACTAAACCCTCCTGTGGCTCCTGTTTCCAGCATATAATGCAGTGACTTCGGAAATGTGATGTCCAGCACAGCGGTTTACCTGACCCAGAGTTATTTGTTGCATGCTCATTCCACTTATTTTCTCATGAGTGCTCTCTATCAGCAAAACAAGTAGAAATTGCAGTAGATTGCTTTGAACTGTATAGGGGGTTACTCAAATAAGTGTACACTGTCAAGACTGATATGGATAATAAAGCAACACTATGTAAGTTGTCTGTATTCAAAATTTGCAAAATGTAAACAATAAGCGAGTACATCATAAATTCATCTACCTACCAAAAAAGTCTTATCCCAAATCACTATGATACATTTATAATAAGTGATTATTTTTGGACTGTTGTAGCCTGTTCGGGTCATCACCGCTGGGGAGTAACAAATACCTGCATGAATCACCATACACATTTACTTGGAGAAGTAGCTCCGGTTAGAATGTTCTTCCACGGGGTGTTTGCAGTTGTGTTTATTAACCGCTAGATCGCCAAAATGTACATACAGGTGCATCTCAGTAAATTAGAATGTTGTGTTAATTTATAAAAATAAATTTTTATAAAGTTATAAATTAACTTTATAAAAGTTAATTTATTTCATTAATTCAACTCAAATTGTGAGACTTTTGTATTAAACAGATTCAAAGCACACAGACTGAAGTAGTTTAATTCTTTGGTTCTTTTAATTGTGATGATTTTGGCTCACATTAAACAAAAAAAAACCACCAATTCACTTTCTCAACAAATTAGAATATGGTGACATGCCAATCAGCTGATCGACTCAAAACACCTGCAAAGGTTTCCTGAGCCTTCAAAATGGTCTCTCAATTTTCTTCACTGGGCTAAACAATAATGGGGAAGACTGCTGATCTGACAGTTGTCCAGTAGACAATCATTGACACCCTTCACAAGGAGGGTAAGCCACAACATCCATTGAAAAAGAAGCTGGCTGTTCACAGAGTGCTGTATCCAAGCATGTTAACAGAAAGTTGAATGGAAGGAAAAGTTGAGTAAGAAATAGATGCTCAACCAACCGAGAGAACTGCAGCCTTATGAGGGTTGTCAAGCAAAATCAGTTCAAGAATTTGAGTGAACTTCACAAGGAATGGACTGAGGCTGGGGTCAAGGCATCAAAAGCCAACACACACAGACATATCAACGAATTTGCTTAACCACAGACAATGTCAGAGGCGTCTCACCTGGGCTAAGGAGAAGAAGAACTGGACTGTTGCCCATTGGTCCAAAGTCCTCTTTTCAGATGAGAGCAAGTTTTGTATTTTATTTGGAAACCAAGGTCCTAGAGTCTGAAGAAGGGTGAAGCAGCTCACAGCCCAAATTGCTTGAAGTCCAGTGTTAAGTTTCCACAGTCTGTGATGATTTAGGGTGCAATGTCATCTGCTGGTGTTGGTCCATTGTGTTTTTTTTAAAACCAAAGTCATTGCACCTGTTTACCAAGACATTTTTGGGGCACTTCATGCTTCCTTCTGCTGACCAGCTTTTTGAAGATGCTGGTTTCATTTTCCAGCAGGATTTGGCACTTGCCCACACAGCCAAAAGCACCAAAAGTTGGTTAAATTACCTTTCAGATGAGCTGAAAGCCACTGTCAAAGAAACCTGTGCTTCCATACCACCTCAGCAGTGCCACAAACTGATTACCTCCATGCCACGCCGAATTGAGGCAGTAATTAAAGCAAAAGGAGCTCCTACCAAGTATTGAGTGCATGAACAGTAAATTAACATACTTTCCAGAAGGCCAACAAATCACTAAAAACATATTTTTACTGGTCTTATGAAGTTTTCTAATTTGTTGAGATAGTAGTGAATTGGTGGGTTTTTGTTAAATGTGAGCCAAATTCATCACAATTAAAAAAAAAAAAAAAAACTAAACTATTTCAGTCTGTGTGCATTGAATTTATTTAATTTTATTTTAGTTTCACAATTTAAATTAAATTACTGAAATAAATGAACTTTTCCACAACATGCTAATTTATTGAGATGCACCTGTAGTGCTGCTTTCATATGGATACACAATAAAACTTGAAATGATTGTGTCACTGTTCAAAATGTGTCGGGATGATTTAAGAATCATTTAAATGTACAGTACTTTCGTATAGAGATATTACAAATGATAACAAGAGCGTCTTGATAACAGGAAGCTGATATTCTCCCCTAGAGTGAGCCCTCTCATGCCCAGGGCTAAAACAATATATGACTCAAATTATTTATAAACACAGTGGCAGTCTGAGGGCTTTTTCCCAAGTACAACTGAACAAAGATAAACAAATACAGGAAAATGAGAAATTAAAAATAATAATAATGATCTCAAAGTTGGTGCCTTGGGATTTTTTTGTTTTGTTATCATATCATTGATCATACAAAATGATCAATATAATGATTTGGGTTAAGTGTGGTGCAATGCATTTGAGCCTGAGAAAGCAGAATGAATAAATAAATATCCCAATTTTCACAATAAATTATAAAATGGTTGTCAATTTTGTAATAAGACCACTAGGTAACTCTTAGTTTGAAGAAAGCTGTCTAGAAAGGTGAGGGGATATCTATGCATAATTGATTTATTCACTTCTTATATGGAAAACAAGATTGTAGTATCATATAACAAAATACTGGTTTTAGTTTATGGCACAGTTAAATCACTTATCGTTTATTATATAGTTAGAAGTAGTTAAATAACTTAAACTGAGCAAAAGCACTTAAATATGATCGAAACGGAAGTAAAATTTTGAAATATCAAATTTAAAATAAAAGTATTAAATACTATACAGGCATATACAGTAAATAATACTCACTGCTCTAGAGACAAGTTATGAAAACACTAAGATCAATGGAGAACATGCTTGTTGATCTGAAACCCGTTTGTTGGTTTTTTACATAATTTTGATAAAATGTATTTCGTAGCATGTATCAGTTGCAGTTGCAATAATGTAACTGTGGTTGATAATCACAAGCGTATGTCATTATGGAGTGCTGAGTGATGCAAAGAGATTGGTTAATATAGATCAGCGCAACAGAACATGCAGTTCTTCCGTAGTGTGCAAGAAGAAAAAAGTACAAAAATAAAAATAAGACAGCCTGGCAAAACCAAGAAATGTTTTTCCAGCTGTAAGAGCTCAGCCTGGGAAAAATATGTAAGCATTGTTTGAATAACTTTTAATGAATTTGTAAAGACATCACCAGGAAAATTAACAGATTTACTCTGTAAAGTTGCATATTATAAAAATCAACCCACATATAAAGAGAGAAACAAAAGAGTGACTTGGGAAACTTGTGTCTCAGACTGATCTATAGGGCATGGGTAAGGTTGTGTTCCTCTAACAGAGATTTGAGAATCCATGACGAGAACAGCCTTAGGATGTGAGCATCGCAGAAAGATAGAGACACATGAGACAATGACAGACAACAGAGCTGAAATCTGGACCCCCATGATCCATCCCCTGGGAAAGAGTCAGCGAGACATGATAATCTCGTATCTGTATAAATACAAATAAATAGACACGGGACGATCCTGAGAACGACAAGAGCAAGAGGTGATGGAGAGAGGGTGAGACAGAGACTGTGAGAAGAGTGTGTGTCTGCAGCTGGGACCGGAGCAGGGCTCAGGGTTGAAGGGGCTGACGTCATTGCGTCCTAGCGCATATGTTTGTCCCAGTTGTCTATGAGATTATTCTTTGATGCGGTTGAATGAATCTACTAATCAGAACTCATGCTGTTTTACGGTTTCCAGTGTTTACATGCTTCCGGTCTGTACTCACACACACAAACAAACAATACAAACCTCAAATATACTTTCAAAATAGATATAGGAGCACAAAATAATCATCTGTCAAAATAATTCATATTTTACAACAAAACAACGTCATATAAATATTGTGGTCTATAATAGAATGATAAGATGAAGGCTTACAAAACCAACACCAAAGGGTTGACTGCCTTTTGTCAAAGGTAATTAAAGTAGAATTAATGCATATGATTAGGGAATAGGAGTCTGAATAAAATATCTGATCCACAATTACATTTACATATTAAAATCTTGAAAAAAAGAAAAAAAAAGAACTGAGGCAGCTTAGGTAACATCAAGCGTTCAAACTGAGCTTTTCATAGAAGAGTCTTATAAGAGAGCAGCTCTTCTGAATGTATAATGGCTCTAAATAAATACGTCGACCTAATATGGTACTACTACTAAAAAAAAAAAAAAAAAAAAAAAAGTAATAAAAGGTGGGCGCCCATGAAGATGATACAAGTAAACATACAGTAGACAGCAACTGAAAATATTTACCAAGAAGTATTGTCGACTTGAGTAACATATTGAGCAGCTTCCTTAAATGCTAAATGTGTGCGGACCCCAAAGAAATGTGTAACGTCTATCAGTACATAATAAAAAAAAAAAACTAAAACTAGAATGCTGAATACCGCACATTATACGGATTAAACGGTTTTGATTGGCATGCCAAATCATTGTCATGACCTCATCGCAGATTTAATTTGGCAGGTTTTGCCCAATAATGAGGTGTATATCATTGCAAACAATCTCATGTTACATATAAATGTAACTTACTAGTGCTAACGAATAAGGTGTATTCAGCGTATAATGTATAGCGAGTTATACTGTAGCACACCACATCTAACAGAGAAAATAACCACACCCCTAGATCTAATTTGATGACAAGACTGTGGTTAAAGTTGTAAATTGCACCAAAATGATACGAATCCGCCCTCTTGTGGCGTAAAGAGGGCATTGCTACAATTAAGGTCTGACATTTCCACAAACTAATGAACACAGAAAACACTGGTCATAAGAGACTTCTGTAGCTGTAATTCTATAATCCTGCAAGTCTCAATTAAAAATCAGAGCACATTAAAGAGACCAAATCAGCACACCATTTTGAGGTAGAATAATTTTTATTTACAACCCAATGATCCGTGTAAAAGATAAGTGATAAATACATTAAAGCATGCAACTAAAGCTGCTTCACGATGAGCTCTACAATGGTTAATCTAGACACTCACTTTAAAAACCTGAGTCTGTAAGGAAATGATTTACAAAATGACTCCAATGTACAAATCCATTGCTTTTACTTTGAGTGTTTCTCATTAAAAGTTAAAATAAAAAAGGAAAAATTAAGTGAAATGAAAATTAGGCCCTCTCTCCTCGGATTCGCCTTGCAAGCTGGATATCCTTGGGCATGATCGTGACCCTCTTGGCATGAATGGCGCACAAGTTAGTGTCCTCAAACAGACCAACAAGGTAGGCCTCACTTGCTTCCTGTTAAAAAAAATAAACCACAAGAGTTAATGTTAGAGTTTGTAGAAACTTTGAACAGTGTCACATTGTGACGCGGTCATGGAATAAATCTTAACCACAATAGTCGCCACACACCTGAAGAGCCCCAATGGCTGCGCTCTGGAACCTTAGGTCGGTTTTGAAGTCCTGCGCAATCTCCCGAACCAGACGCTGAAACGGCAACTTGCGGATGAGCAACTCCGTTGACTTCTGATAACGACGGATCTCTCTCAGAGCAACAGTTCCAGGCCTAAAGCAGAGGAGAAGGGGGGAAAAAGGTGTGATTTACCAGTGATAAGCCACTTTCCCAGGTATGTGCACCTCATCCTCACCTGTATCTGTGGGGCTTCTTGACTCCTCCGGTAGAGGGCGCGCTCTTCCTGGCGGCTTTGGTCGCCAGCTGTTTTCTTGGCGCCTTTCCTCCAGTTGATTTACGCGCGGTCTGCTTGGTACGAGCCATTGTTTCTCAGTCTCTGTAATTAAAAACAAAACACTTTGACACGGAATTCTTCCCGTTTCAAAATTAAACTCAAACGGTTACTTAAAATGGCGGTATCATCCGGGTCTTACGCTTTGCTTTGACCACTTCCGTTCCAGAGCCGCAGCCGCTTAAAGGGCATAAAAATCGCACTTAACAAGATGTACAACAAGAGTCTAAAATATATTTTAAACTAATATTAAGCAGCTACATTTTACGCACAACCGGTCTTGGGCAATCAAACGAGCGCCGCGTTATGTAGATCTAACTTATATCAGATATAAACGCTTCTAGATCACGCTCATCAGTCTCTATCTGCAGAAGACACGGTTCTCCTCAAATGCTGCAGATTAGACGGTCCCAACACGAAACCCACCCTCAACCAGAAATATGGCAGGTGCATAGTTCAGAAACAGCGGGAAAATGTGCAGAGGCACAATGGGAGCTTATCTGAACACAGCATCCCGAGAAATTAACCGGCAACTCGACCTTTTCAAGAACAAGCTCAACAAACCTTTGTCCAAAATGGCGGGGAAAAACCTAACGTTACACTGACAAACCAGCAGAGAATTATCAGATACTACACAATGCTTCAAAGCCCGCCAAAACAGACACACGTTTAACATTTCTAAAACGCCACGTGATGTTAAAGTTAACTTCGTTCAAGACCAAGAATGTTTGAAACACTAATCCAAGCTACTAAAATTACGTTAGCCAGTAAAAGATTCATCAGCATGCATGAGAAAGCGAAAATCCGATCAGCTCTGTGAAGGTAACTGGCGAATTGTTTTGCTTTAAGTTAGCTATAGACCAACTACTATTATTAATGTGTAATGCCGAAATATCTACAAAATAATTTAAATAACTTGACTTACCCAAACCTCGTAAACCACGATCTCTCTCACGTAGTATCTCGTATTTGAAAATATGTGGGTCGGGCTTCTATTTATATATTCCTGTGGCTCGTCACTTAGACACGCCCATACGTTACGTTTTCGTATCTCATTGGTTAAACGATGCAAGCTCCGCCTGTACAACGTTTCGTTTTATTTACCTTTTATAATAGAACACACTCTATTTTTTTTTTTATATTTATTTAAATGTAAGAAGTTGATTCGATAAAGAGGTGCTGGTGTAATATACTTGGGGTACTCTATTTAGTTAATTTAAGATTTGTTTGCGTCCCCCATAACTTAGAAAACATAAAGATTATTTGCATTAGATAAACCGGGTGATGGAGAAATAAAAGGCTGAAGTAGACTTTAGACGTTGGCTTCAGTCTCACTTAATTTGTTTCTGAACTGTTTTTCCTACTACAAAAACAAAGTCGATTTGCAACCAAATAATGGCTGCTTAACAGGCTACTTGTATTGTCCTCAATCTCACATTTAAGAAATTGTTTACGTACTTTATTAACTTATAACTTAAAAAGCCATAACTTACACTGCCGTCCAAAAGTTTTTGATTTGTAATGTTTGTTAAAAAGTCTCTTTTTCCCGTCAAGGTTGCATTTATTTGATCAAAAATACAGAACAGGAAACAGTAATATTGTGAATAATGGTTTTCTTTTTTAACATAGCCTACTTTAAAATGTAATTTATTACTGTACCGTCTAATAAGTCACAGATATAGCTAAGGCAGCACAACTGGTTCCAACCATGATAATAAATCAGTATAGCAGAATGATTTCTGAAGGATCCTGTGACACTGAAGACTAGGAGTAATGACGCTGAAAAATTCTATTTTGCATCACAGAAATAAATGATAGTTTGAGGTATATTAAAATAGTAAACCATTATTTCAAATGTTAATACTATTTTACAATATTACAGTTTTTTCTGTCAAATGAATGGAGCCTTGGTGGACAGAAAATACTTATTTAAAACAAATTAAAAATCTTACTTTTCCCAAACTTTTGAAAAACAGTGTAGGCTACATTTAATTGCAACTCAAACCACGGAGAAATTGGCTTACATCTGAAAATAGAACAGTTAGTCTTTTGGAATTCAAAATATATAAATGGCTACTAAATAAGCATTGTTTTGTGTTCATGCTACATTTGAATGTATTTCTGAATAACGTTGTTGAACAACATGTTAGTCGTAATAGTCACTTGGTTTGTGTGAGGCATCGTTGCACTACGGCAGCATGTTTATATTGTCTTCTATTCGTTTGTCCCGCCAGTTGCTCATATTGGCCTTGTAGCGGCGCGCGAGAGCACGAGTAGACGAGAGGGTGCCCGCGCACGCGCTATTATTGTTTTGACTGAAAATGCCGTCGGTTTCGAAAACGGCGGCGAGCGCTTCTCCTCAAACCGAGAAACCAACCCACTATACGTAAGTAAAGCAAACGTTAAATGGATGAAAATACGTCTCTGCGGACCGTGATGACTCTTCGATATTCGACTGTCGGATTTTTGTTTGTAGCGCGTGCTGTTTCCTCTCCTCTGTGCTTTTTAAAATGGTGCTTTTCCTTTTGTAAATTCTTCCAAATGCGCGCGGCTCTCACGTATCAATGTTAGTGAAATCAACAATCTCATCCGCTCTAAACATGGCGTTGCTTTCTGTATCGAAGCTTTAGTCTAGCTATGCATTTTTAAAATTTAAGAAAGTGCTCTTCGCTTATTTGTTCAAAGGCTGCTTGTTTGAATGCTTGAAGACATGTACATTGCTCAGCAGCGAGACGAACGAGTCGAGACGCTCGCTAGATGTAGCTAGCAGGCTGGTTTGTTAGCTGCATCCGCCTCCTTCTTCGGCCCGTGTTTCTTACGCTACGTTATTTTCCCGCCGTACGCACCGTTGGCTTGAATGGAGCGTACGGCGAAGATTTTACGTAACTCTGAACGCTACTCGCGGAGTACTTGGCGTAAGCTTCTAATGTTGTAGTGGAGAGCCTCAATAAAGGCTACAGTTGATGCACTGAATTTTTTAAAGCATAAAACCCATTCCGTTCCCATTTAGATATAAATGGGAACACATAAAACGAAGATTGTATGTTTACAGTTGCCGATAAGGGGGTTAATCACGTAAAATATTTACTTGGGGCTAGTTTTTGTTGTGGAATGGTCGCGTATAAGAACTACGCAGTGCAAACAGCCAACACAACTCCAAACTTTGAACGAAGTTGGTCATTAACTTACTGCGTCTGTCAATACTGATTTATTTACACCAGGTTAAGAGTATTTGGCTCGGAGGTGGTTGA
>NW_020523976.1:0-39439 GCF_003368295.1 Carassius auratus | reverse complement strand
TTTGTGTGAACAGGAGTTTATATTTTACCACAATATAGATTTAAACATTAAAGATCTAAACCTAATCGGTTCGTTTTAATCCAACTATGGAGCAAAAGACAACTAAAAAGACAACTAAAAAGTTTCAAGAACATTGATAATCTGACCACGTTACTGTTAAAGAAACAAAATGTGATTTATAACCTGAACTGTGTGTATATGATAATAATAGTACTCAAATATCTAATATTCATGATGTGTCTGTTATTCTCACTGTATCCATCAGACCCCTGTTCTTTGTGCTCTTCCATTCAAATATGTAAAGCTTGCGCCCCCTACTGGGTAGAAATAGTAAAATGAATTTCTACGGCAACTATGATGTCAAACAAACTATTATGAAAGTGGGGTGCTTTCATGAAGGAAAGACAATGTGAAATACAAGAAAATTACTTTTCACTTTTTAAACTCACCACCAGAGAATCACTAACCATGTAAAGCAATACAGCTCTACTAGTGAGTCTGGCTAAAAGGGTTTTGCTCAAATTAAAAGGAAAAAACAGGAAACATTTCATCACATGAGAGGAGCTTAGCTGTGCCAGGGAAAAAAGACTTAGATTTAAATTTCTGTCAAGCACAAATGCAGTCCTCTTTAACTTTCACAAAAGAATGACAGCTCATGAAGAGTAAATTAAATTTTAAATGTTAATTAAATTATGGCATGTAATAACATGGCTAGGTGCATGTGTTAAAGCACAATTTTGGAACTATGGGGAGTAGGGAAGTCAATGATTAGTATTTCTGTTGCTGGTTTATTTGTATATAGGATAGCCCATGACTGAAAAGCACCCAACACTTTTTGACAGTTCCCCTTTTAAAACAGCTTGACCGAATGAATGGAAACACACAGTCCAACACAATATCAAGAGGTACATGCAAGCAAACTTCTCCCTGTTCTACTACTACATACAATGACAGGAACAACATTTAATATTATATTTTCAATATTTTAAAAGTTCACTCAGCCAAGTTTCTGTTAAGTGTAGCTGGTTCCTCCTATTCGTGATCCTACCAATAACAACTGTTACGTTGTGTCTGTACATAATATATAAACTGTTTGTTTTTGTGTAGATGCACTTTTGTGTTTATTTTTAATTTGTGGGAAAAAAAAGATGAACAACAGTTTGTAAATAAAGCTTCAAACTGTGTTGAACATTTTCAAGTTACCGCTGTATATTTCACAACAGTAACAATACTATTCAGAACAGGCAGAGATAATGGAAAGAAGAGAACAAAGATTAGATGAAAGGTTTCATCACAGCCCAAAAGAAAAAGGCACATTTCTTATTATTAAGTGACTTTTAAGTTACATTTGAAATAAGACTTCTACAAACACTGATAATTTTTAAGAGAAATTTTAAAGAATTTGTTAACGGTTTTAAAAGTAAATAAAATAAAATTCCTAATACAAAGAACATAATTTGTATTACTTTCATGGTTATGCTTTGCACAGCTGACGCACTCAGCTGCATGACAAGCCTGGTCACGTGATGTCAACATTGCGGCGATCATCAAAAGGACATGTAACTCCATTTAAAATAAACACTATTTTATGGACGGTTGATATTTCTTAAGTTTTCATCTTCTGTAGGTGTACATAATTTTAATTTTGCATTTGATTTTACTTTTTTTCAAAAGTGTCATTCATTTTATCTCTACAGTTTTAGTAAAACATACTGAGTGCACCTTAAGGCTTTGGACGTTATTATGAATAATCCTTAGTTAAACCTGTATCTATACTAAACAAACAGGTGTGTTTGTGGTTTGTTCACTAAAAACTAGACCATATTATTTCACAATCGTTAAACTCAAACTGTAGGACAGCTTGGAAACAAACCATTGGCTCAATAAAGTACAACAGCCCCTTTCTCCTGTCAACAGGGTTCAAATTCAAAAGCATCACCCCTATCCCTGAACCATACATACTGTCTACCAGCAGAGATTAAGCATCATCACAAAACACACAGATAATAAGGATAACATAAGAACATAAATCAAGAATGATCTTTATGCCATGTATTGTAAATAAAGCTCTCATAGGCGAATCATGTCATCTCACAACAGAAGACAGACGCAGTGACACAACCCTAATGGCATCCCGCTAGCTAGCTCTACAGCCTGAGCTGTATTAGCATTTGGCCTACGTGACTCATAATATGGGTCCTGTTGAGTTTTAATGAATCATTACATCATCACATCTCATCTCCGCGTGTTTTATTTCCGCTTACCTCCCCCGCGTTGGTGGTGGCGGTGCTGGAAGTGGACGCGGCGCTGGGAGTGGGCGAGCGCTGCAGGGTTACCAGAGCCATGGATGGAAATCTCCGGGTAGCACAACGGCCAGTCTATCTGTCACAAGCTAAACAGACTAGCGGGATTTCCCCCTAGCAGCGGCGCCAGATACACGGGGATTGCGCTGCGACTCCACGCGCTCGCAGGGGCCGCTGTTAAAAGGCCATGGCTGAGCCGCTATTCGGCGTTTTTGTGTCGCTGATTCCGTTTTGACATGAAGCTGGATAGTGTTTTGGTGCTTCTCACTCACTCTCTCACTTTCACCCACTGCCGCATGTGGCTGAAACTCGGACCACTACTCCCTGCATTCACCTCATACAGCCTACAGGGCTGTTTCTGTAGTGAACGAATCGGTGTTTTTGAATCTTTTAAGTGAACGATTCACTTCCATATTTTTCGGTCACCGAGTCCCTCCCTTTCAAAGCGCGTGACTGCTTTTCTACCTTCAAAGACTGACTATAGTATGCACCATAGCATTTGAGTATGGGCTTTGTATTTATTGTTAATGAATAAACACACCCTTCACTGAACGAGTCAGTGTTTTGAATCTGAACGAGGCATTTCGATGGATATTTGAATAAACTTGTAGTCTACTAGTATCTCTCATATCTCTTGTATGTGAAAAAGGAAGGATGTACTATAGGCTTCTACCGTTGTTGTTTTTATAACTTTCTTAAAATGTTAAAATGCTAGCGGACCCCATGGACAGTAAAAGAAATGGACACAGCAACCCCATTGGAACTCAATTGAGGCAATTGAAGCCCAGTTTTAGCGTTTTTTAGCACTTCCGTTTCTGACGCGCAGACTCAAACGAAGCTTGATGACGTCAGCAACCTGTCTGACAGATGTAAATGTTCTAGTAGCTGTGCGTGAAAACTGCCATCGTTAATCTTGCAGAGATGAGGAGCGGGGAGTTATTTGGCATGAGTGAGCAGGAGTAAGTATTCTGATTAATTATTTTGTATAGTATTTTAAAATGTAATGCTAGTACGCCATATTACGTTAATTGCCTGCGAGCTTCTCCTCCTGTCTGTACGGTAATGCGACAGAGAGTCGAGTGGTTATGACGCAATCGTTAGCCTATTTTTTACAAAAACTGTTTCTACGGGGCCATAATGTAACATAGAAGGTAATGGAGCCCTGTATACATTGTTGTGTATCTTTAGAAATAAATAATGGACAAACGGCGTCTTTAAATGCCTCAGATGTAAAGTTATTCACTGTCAAAGTGACGCCAAAATGAATGGGAGTCAACGGGAATGCTAACGCAAGTGAAGTTCTGCTACAAGATGGCGGAACCCAGCCGACTTCAACTTCCCGTCGAGTTCATTGCCGCCTGGCGGACCCTCACCTCATTTACTGTCTATGCTAATGACACACTAAAAATCCACACCGCTTCAGAGCAGTATTCGAAGCTTAGCGTATCCCATCATGCATCACATTGTGAAAATAAATCATGATACTTTTGATACATGATACACGGAAACCTTTCAAAAGTATGTTAAATATTAACAATAATTAGATATCACACATAATTTGCATGTTTTATTGGTGTAAATGATTAATGGTGATAATTGTTTTGTACTACATTTGCAACTGCTTTTTATTACCACAGAAGCACCACAAAATTAAATTGTGTCTCTGTTATGGGGATTACTGAACAAACATTTAGAAGTTTGTTTTAAATGCAGAATATTAAAAATAAAAATAAAGCTCCGGAAACACTTAATTCTTCAGACCCCCAGCGTATGTGGCAAGGCATACAAACTATCACAGACTACAAACCACCTAACTCTGTGCCCCCCTCCAGCTCTGCCTCCCTCCCAGATGAGCTCAATCACTTTTATGCTCGTTTTGATCAAAATAATAAGGAGATCTCACTCAAAGCTAAGCATCAACCCAGTGAACTGCCTCTCACACTCTCCACATCAGATGTTTACAGTACTCTGCAATAGGTCAACAGAGGATGCCATCTCAATGGAACTTCACTCTGCCCTCACCCACCTGGACAGTCAAAACGCACAAGTGAGAATGCTGTTCACAGACTTCAGTTCTGCATTTAATACAGTAATCCCCTCCAACCTGATCCCCAAGCTCAGCCAGCTTGGAATCAGCACACCCATCTGCAACTGGATTGTAGATTTTCTGACTAACAGACCTCAGTCTGTTAAGTTAGATAACCTCTCATCCTCTATCATCACCCTGAACACCACAGGGCTGCGTACTGAGCCCTCTTCTGTACTCCCTCTTCACACATGACTGCGTTCCTTTTTATGGCTCCAACATCATAATCAAATTTGCAGATGAAACCACGGTGGTAGGTCTGATCAAGGATGAGGAGGAGTCAGCCTACAGGGAGGAGGTGCAGCACCTGGCTGTGTGGTGTGCCATCAACAATCTAGAACTGTATCTCAGTATGGTACAGCAATTGCTCCGCATCTGACCACAGAGTAATGTTACATCCATTGGCATTTGGCAAAAAACAACACACTGAATAGACGGCCAATCAGAGCATACCACAGTTTTCAGACTAATGAGCTTTGTAGAAAACGACATGTTTCAGAAAGGTGGGGCAAAGAGTAAAAATAATAATGTACGTATGTGGAAAATAATGTTTTTTTTTAAAAAAAAAAAACAGCATAAACACATTTCATTACACCAAATACACCAAAAATGTCTTTAAGTCTATAGACCAAGAATTCAGGGAAAAAAATGCTGTTTGAAAATACGTCTATAAAACCCAGTTAATTTTCAAATGTTCAATATTCAAGTAAAAAAAATAATAATCTAAAACTATGTTAAATGTCACAGAATATTCGGTTTTGTTAAATAACACTTGTCAATGATTAAAATTTACACAATTAAAAAAATGTCATATTTTAAGCTCAATACACCTCCAGGTTCTTCAGGTTGAATGAGCTGTTTTACTGTAGGCTACATTAGCACTTCATTCATAATATGGAGCGAATTATGTGCCATAATTAAACAAACAAATCCAGTATTTTGCAAACAAACTCGATCTGCTTTTTCAAAGGAAAACTCTTTGCTCAAACGTTTTCTTTTTTTTTTATCTGGGTAGCTGAGTATGATATGTTGCCCAGTGCTTTACATGCATTTGACTACTTGGTACAAAGTGCTAATAAAATATTTTCATGACAAACGTATGTTTTCTTTTTTACCTCTGAATAAAATATTTGGGTCTATGGTTTCTGTTTTAGTTTTAAGGTTCCTGTTTTATAGTAAATTAAGTGTCCACGTAACATTGGGTATTAGAAATTAATTTACATAGCTTATTTATCCACCCCCTCATTGTGTGTGTCTGTACCCACTTAACCATATTTTGGGACAAATTTGAACCCAAAAGTGAGCTTAACCTGAATAAATCTCCGATAACCTCCCTTTGGGGACATCATCATTTGTAAAACTGGTATTGAAAACAAAGTTTTTTTTTATTATTGTTAAAATGCACAAAGTATCCTGTTAGGGGTAGGTTTAGGTGTAGGGTTAGTTAAGGACGATAGAATATACAGTTTTTTACAGTATGTGTGTGTGTTTGTGTGTGTGTGTGTGTGTGTTCTAATCTGTGTTATGTACTGTATATGGGATTAAATTAGTTTAAATTATTAACACTCGGCCTAACTGCATAACTATCAAATACAAAATCTCTGTAAATCTGTTCAGGAGCCTACATCATGGCAACTTGCAGATTTTAAGAAGGTGAGTGAGAGACCTTTGCTGTGATTAATATTTGTATTTAAGTAATAAAATACTAATAAAAATCTAAAATGGGTATTCAGTAAATAGAGGAAAGCAGCCATATCACCCTGTAGCCCAAGACTGGTTGGCCACTGAAGCTAAGCAGGGTTGAGCTTGTCAGTACCTGGATGGGAGACCTTCTGGGAAAACTAGGTTGCTGCTAAGAGGTGTTAATGAGGCCAGCAGGGGTGCTCACCTTGAGGTCTGTGTTGGTCCTAGCACCCCAGTGTAGTGACAGGGACTCTATACTGTCAAAAAGCACCATCCTTCGGATGAACAAAAAACGTTCAGCATTCAAAATATACAGTATTGTTTCAACATTGCAAGGTTTTTATTATCCAGCTCCAGATAAATCTGCACAACCTGTGAATCAACTGAACCTATTAATCATTTTAAACATGCACTTGAGCCCAATAAATAAATACACATGAATAAATAAATCTGCAGTTTTATAAATACATAATCTATATGTACGCAGACAAACATAAAATTGCAAGACATGCAATAATCTCTCTGAAGTCTGGACACATAGGAACAATTGCTCAGGTTACAACTGCTAGAATAATAATAATAATAATAAAAAGATTATTATAAAGTTTCTGCTGGCATCTATGTGAAAGTGGCGTGTTTTGATAAGATTTCACAAATACCCAGAATAACACAGATTGCACTGGTGGTATAAAACGACTTACTGACACCTACTGGAGTAACGATGTACCACAAGCGACTCTTTTTGGTGAACAAATTAAACAGATTCGAATCACTAAGATGAATCAAAACGATGAATTTTCTATGGCTGAATTAAGAATAGCATACTAGCAAACTAATATTACTAGTTATACCATGTAAGACTAGCATTCAGCATCCATCATACAGAGCATTTTTGGAAGGCGTACAACTCAGGAATAGCGCCACCTCAACGTCACAGTTGAAGTTACGTAATGAGGGAAAAAGTTAATTTTTAAGTTTTGCGTCCTATCGTTACATTGCTTAATAAGACTGTTCTTGCAAGAGAGAAGATAAGAACGTGTTTAGGACAACGTCGATCTCTTTTTGAAGTTAACAAGACAAAAAAGTTTGGTAAGTGAAACTGTCTTTTTATCAAACTGACCTAAATACAATGGAATGCAATTCTGCCAAGTGCATAAATGTAACATATGGATTCATTCAAGCTTGGCATTACATGCAATGCATTACCTATTAAGCTTTAGCTTAAAAATATTTAAAAGCTCACAAAAATTATACTAATAAAAACAACTCAAGCTCTTTAACTATGGAAGCATATGGGTAGCATTATTCAATTTGGGATGTAATATGCAAAATGACAATGCAATATGTAAAATGGCAATGCATTTCTGTATTTACATTTACATTTTCCAATACATTTGTGCAACGTTTGGTGCAAAATGAAAATGAAAATTAAATTACATAATTTTCATTTGCCATTTACTACACCAGTTTTAATATGTAAAATGAATATTAATTTTAACGCTTTATAAGTTGCAAAATTAAAATGAAAATGTATTACAGAAATGATTAGATATGTCTAACATGTTAAAGCAAAAACTGTGGCAAAATGATCATTTAAATGCTATTTTTCTTAATTGCATTAACACTCACAGTCAAGACACTTACGATTGCATTTTCATTCGGTGTCCCGCAATGAATGTAGCAAAACTCAATGTGCACATTGAAAATGCATTCCGAGCCGATCACGTGTCCCCGCCCTCGCGCCACGTCAATCATTGTGTGAACAAGGCGGGGCTTGCAGAAGGTCAGAGACTCAAGTCTCAAGAAGAGGATTCAATCAAGTGAGACAACATGGATAAGACAGTTGGTCCGTGTATGTTTCAAGACCCTTCTCGTATGTTTTGATCATTTCGGTTTATGGCTTCAATATTTCATTCGGACTTGTGGGCGGAGCTGAAACGCTGCTTTCATCTGATTGGTCGAATCGGATCGGTTTTCATCTGACAGCCTTCAGCTGAAATGTCTGAAACTACGCTCACTGTTAATTAGCATAATATTTGAATCAGATATAGCTGGGCACATAATTCGTGCTGCTGAGACCTGCAAATTATTTCTAGGTTGTAGTATTGTATGAATATTGTCCCACTGATAAAAACAGTGCAAATAGTTCTGTCCCTTTGGATAACAGTAAAGTGGAAATAAATATAGTTAAATTTATGAAATAAAATTAAATAGGATTTTTTGGGAAGGTAAGTCTGGCCAGTTATACAAGCAACACGAGTCGGACGAGTCTAAAGATATGAGCTGAATTGGGTGAAACATTAAAGTTCTAGTCTGTGTCAATTACTCTCATAATAAATAATAATAATAATAATGTTAACTGTATTTTTCGGTATAAGTTGCATCAGTCCAAAAATACGTCATGAAGAGGAAAAAAACATATATAAGTCGCACTGGACTATATGTCACATTTATTCAAGACCAAGAGAAAACATTGCCGTCTACAGCCGCGAGAGGGCGCTCTGGGTAGGCTACAGGAGCACTGAGCAGCATAGAGCTAATTTTACTATTTTTATTTAGAAATGTAACTATATTCATTTTTACAATTATTTATTAATGTCACACACACACATACCTAGTGCCTTATGACTTAAAAGATGAGAGTGGTAAATGTTACAGACATGGAACTGTTCAGTCTATTATTGATTTTAATTTCCACTTCACTGTTATCCAAAGGGACAGAACTATTTGCACTGTATTTATCAGTGGGACAATATTCATACAATACTACAACCTAGAACTAATTTGCAGGTCTCAGCAGCACGAATTATGTGCCCAGCTACATCTGATTCAAATATTATGCTAATTAACAGTGAGCGTAGTTTCAGACATTTCAGTGCTTCACTCGCACTGACTCTTATTCTGCCTGAAAGAATGACAAGACCGAGCTGAAGGCTGTCAGATGAAAACCGATCCGATTCGACCAATCAGATGAAAGCAGCGTTTCAGCTCCGCCCACAAGTCCGAATGAAATATTGAAGCCATAAACCGAAATGATCAAAACATACACGGACCAACTGTCTTATCCATGTTGTCTCACTTGATTGAATCCTCTTCTTGAGACTTGAGTCTCTGACCTTCTGCAAGCCCCGCCTTGTTCACACAATGATTGACGTGGCGCGAGGGCGGGGACACGTGATCGGCTCGGAATGCATTTTCAATGTGCACATTGAGTTTTGCTACATTCATTGCGGGACACCGAATGAAAATGCAATCGTAAGTGTCTTGACTGTGAGTGTTAATGCAATTAAGAAAAATAGCATTTAAATGATCATTTTGCCACAGTTTTTGCTTTAACATGTTAGACATATCTAATCATTTCTGTAATACATTTTCATTTTCATTTTGCAACTTATAAAGCGTTAAAATTAATATTCATTTTACATTTTAAAACTGGTGTAGTAAATGGCAAATGAAAATTATGTAATTTAATTTTCATTTTCATTTTGCACCAAACGTTGCACAAATGTATTGGAAAATGTAAATGTAAATACAGAAATGCATTGCCATTTTACATATTGCATTGTCATTTTGCATATTACATCCCAAATTGAATAATGCTACCCATATGCTTCCATATTTAACCTCATTATGCATGTTAACGTAATTGTGTCCATATGGAATTTTAAATGAACATAAGACTTAATTAAATAAATTTTGCATTTTTCATGACAATGCAAACATATGGCAGCATTATGTATTCACTGGTGGATGATTCAAAATACACAAGTTTGTGCTAAAATTCTTATCCAATCAGTTGGCAACATTACGATATTTAATAAACAACCCTGCATTCATATTTACACTTGCATTTAGTTAGCAGAGATGAGGGTGTGCATCATTGGAGCGGGGGTCATCGGCCTCTCCACTGCTCAGAGCATCTACCAGCACTTCCACGACAGGATCGCCCCTCTCACCATAGAGGTGTATGCTGATGTCTTCACTCCACTCACCACCAGTGACGGGGCAGCTGGACTCTGGCAGCCATATCTCTATGACAAGGGGAATGTGCAAGAAACGTGAGCTTTTATTTGTGTGGAATCTGTGTCAGTAAATCAGTGGAAGCACATCCTTATGTTTCTCAATTATCCTGAAGTACCCAGGATGCTCTATATTCTATAGCAGCAAGTAGAATGTTTTATTTCCTTTTTCTCAGTAAATGGAACAAAGAGACGTTTCAGTATCTACTAAGTTGCCTCAGCTCTCCAGATTCTGTGAGAATGGGAATCTTTCTCCAGTCTGGCTACAATCTGTGCACTGAACACCTGCCGGTGAGAACATTAGCTTTCCATGTTATCATCTACAGAGTGGTGTGTAATAAACTGCGTATTCTGATACATAGAGCATACTGTAGTATATAGTCAGGTAAATGATTTCACAATTTGGTCTCTGACTGTAGGCCCTTATTTATAGAATAACAATTCTTCTTGACTGAATGATGTTCTTGCACTCCACAAGTCCAGTGCAGGGCATGTTTGAAAGTGCAGAACAGAGCATAATGAACATTACTGTATAGCTGAATAAAAAAATAACAAAACTGGTCAGAATCAAAAGGCCTTAACGTCCACTTTAAACTGCAGAGAATTGTGAAAATGACTGCAATTTCTCTGCTCCCCTCAAACAGGACCCTTCATTTAAAGATGCTGTGTTGGGCTTTCGTCAGCTGACTCAACGTGAACTAGACATGTTCCCAGGATACAGGTACTTATCACCTGCATCCCATCACAAGTTATTTCTGTAATTTGATGCTGAAGACTTATTTTCAGAATCAATTTTGTTGTTTTACCCTTTGATAGTTGTAGGTTTGGAATCAAAATGAATGACTTTAAATGGATTTGATCATGAAATGGATTTGTGAATGCAATATTGTTTCACTTTTGCATTTCACTTTGTCTTTTCAGTTTTGGGTGGTTCAACACTGCTCTCATGATTGAAGGGAAAACATACCTGCCCTGGCTTATGGACTGGTGCGAGATTCCTGTTATCTAATCTAATCTAAAGAATTGGAATGAAATAGAATTGAATATACTGTACAATGGAGTTCAAAAGTCCACAGTGAAATCTGAAATTCAAAATGTAATTTAAGCTTGGAAAGTGTTACATTTTTTTCAGATAAGAGATTTAATTTAAGATCAATAAGTAATATTTCAGATTTTTAGGCTTATGTATATGTGTCTACACATCTTCTACATGCATAGATGTGTGTGTATGTGTGTGTCCAAATTTTTACCTGCATGTTCGTATCCTATTGTTTTACTGTATACACATCAGAATAACCATGGTGCATTTATATAGTCATGTGAAATCTGTTGTGGATGTGTTACTCATTTACAGTTTGAATCTTTTCTGGTCTAACAATGATTAACAGTATCTTTGACACCTTGGTCACTTTTCTGATTTCTGCAGGTTAAGACAAAGAAAGGTCAAGTTTTATCAGAGGAAGATCGGTTCATTTAAAGAGGTCTGAGCAATTCCTTTTTCATTTATCTTTTGAAATTTTAAAGTTCAGCATCTTAAAATTTACACTGCTGTTTATTTAAATATTTTTTGAAAGAAATCATTCAGTGATGATCATTCAAATGATCTAAAACACATTAAATCGATCACATTAAACTGAATACATTAAAGTAAAAAATGAAAAAAAAAGTGATTTCTGAAGGATCATGTGACACTGAAGAATGGACTAATGACTGCTGAAAATTTAGCATTTCGTCAAAGATAAATTAAATTTTAACATGTATTTAAATAGTTGTTAATATATATAAAAACAGTTATTTTGTAATAATATTACAATAATAATATTGTTATAACATTACAGCTTTTACTGTATTTTAGATCAAATAAATGCAGCCTTTGTGACCATAAGAGACTTATAAAAAAAAGTCTTAGCTAGCCCAAGCTTTTGAACGGTAGTGTACTTGTTAGCTTTATTGTTAAACAATTCAGAAAAGTGTAGCATCTGGTTAACTAATACTAAGCTGATTCACTAATTTAATTTAATTAATGTTGAGATTCTGCTTGCTTCATGTAAACTGTTCATTTTAATCATAAAATGTGTGTATTTGTAATGTCCTCAAAAATGGACTCCAGCTGGCAGACAGTGGTGCTGATGTTATCATCAACTGTTCCGGTGTCCGATCAGGAGACCTTCAGCCTGATCCTGAGCTCCAGCCGGGCAGAGGACAGATCATCAAGGTCAGGTTTAGCGAATAAAAGTCGATCAGGCATAAACCTTTAACAGGGAACTGTTTTGATCTAATGCTTTTCATATCAACAGGTAGACGCTCCCTGGTTGAAACACTGGGTCATCACACATGATTCCTCATCAGGAGTTTATAACTCACCATACATAATTCCTGGGTGAGCCTCTTTATAATGACACTGTATTGTTTTTCTAGTAATTGAAATAAAATAAAATATAACAGTAGATAAAAAACTTAAACTTAAACATTAGAAATGTTGGATTGGCATCTAGCTGAGATGTACAAAAATTACTAAAGCTAAAAAATAAACTGAAGTAAAAAATATAAATATAAATAAATAAAATGACAAAGGTGCATAACATTGCTAAATTCGAACTAAAATTAAAAAGTACACTGAAAATATAAAAGCTAAATTAAAATATGAATAAATACTGTTATAGTATGTAATACTAAAATAATACGTAATTACTCAAGCATTGTTGTGTTTATAATGAGGTGCAAATAGTGTTGTCTTAGCAGTGATGTACATTACCTCTGGTAATAATGTGTCTGCAGGAGTCGTTTAGTCACTGTGGGTGGAGTTTTCCAAGTCGGAAACTGGAATCTGCAGAACTGTTCTGTGGACCATGAAGGAATCTGGGAAGCTGCCTGCAAGCTTGAGCCCAGTCTACAGGTAGCTTCAGCCATTTAGCCTTCCTAAATTAGTGATTGTTTGAGTGGCATGAGTGGATTGGATCTCTTTTTTTTTTTTTTTTTCACTAGCATGCGCGGATAGTAGAGGATTGGACTGGTCTCAGGCCCACACGCAGTAAAGTTAGACTGGAGAAAGAGACCATACGATCTGGACCGATGTCGTTTGAGGCGAGTATAATGATCATTACACTTGAGATCTGATGCCATCTTTTCAATAAAGAAAGATTGCTATCAGTATCAACAGCCAAGATAATGGATGATTAATACATTAATAGCCCCTAAATGGACATGCTATTGGAAAAATATGAGATGTAAGGAAAAAAATATATTGCAGAGCATTTGCCTTCGCTTGCAAAACTTTTGCTTTCCCCCAGGAACCATTGAATTCAATTGCAAAATTTTAGCATTTGCTTACAAAACTGGTATTGGAAAAATATGAGATGTAAAAATATATTAATACTTTGCAAGGATTGATTCTGATACTGACACAAAATTATGAAAAAGACTGCTTCTAGCATGATGCGGTGTGAGCAATAACGTACACATCCACATGGTGTAAAGTTTTGCAAGTTTTAAAAGCACAAATAAAAGTGTTCCAAGTAAATGCAAAATATTTTTAAGCAAACATTAAGGTTGCACAAGCAAATGCAAAAAAAATCTATTTTTCCACCATCATGTCCCTTTTGGGGTTCATGATAAATCTTTCAAACACCGTGTTGTTTTCTTTCACCTCAGGTGATTCATAACTATGGACATGGAGGTTTTGGACTGACCATCCATCGTGGATGTGCTGAGGAAGCTGCTCGTCTCTTTGGTCAGATCCTGGAGCAGAAAGGCCTGCTAGCACACTCTAAATCACGTCTCTAATAGATCTATGCCTCTGGATAATGTTATCTATCAAGTTGATTCTCGCTAATCTAATAACCATGGTCATACAGATTTCAAGAGTTAATGAATCTCTAGAATGGAATACGTTTGTCTACATTTATCTGCTCTAATATAGAATAAGGATACATATTTACATTTATGCATTTGGCAGACGCTTTTATCCAAAGCGACTTACAGTGCATTCAGGCAATACATTTTTTTAATCAGTATGTGTGTTGCCTGGGAATTGAACCCAAAACCTTTTACGCTGCTAACACAATGCTCAGTGCTCAAAAATACAACGCAATTTGCTTGAAGCATGATTTATTGTTATCATACATGTACATCCAGTGCAGTGGCAAGAGATCTGTGCACAAAGACACAAAACACGGCACTATATCACAAAAGACGGGCAACTCTCTGCACTCTCATGAACAACTGCACACTTCCCATCATGCCACACACATACCCACTTTACAGTTGAAAAGGCAGAAATAACTGAATATAGAATTGAGCGGTTGTGCTGAAAAACAAAACAAAAACAAGTTGTTGCTAAATGTTCAAGTTGTGTGTTCTGATGCAAGCCATTGTTTGAAAAATGTACTTGGAAGCTGATGTGCTAGAACAGACAGTCATAAAATATATTGGTCCCAAAGGCCTGTACTGTTGAAAGCCACTTGCTATTGTTTTATTCTTATTGAGCTGTATTTTAAGATTATAATTATCCAATAACCTTTGATATGCCTGATTATAAGGGATCAACTGGAGTTTATACACTTTATAAGAGGGACTGTAGTTGGCAGCCGGTGAGAGGATAGAGAGGTGCTCTCAAGTGCTGAGTGGAGTGAAATGAAGACTTTGGTGTCCACTAGATACATCACTGGTGTCAATGAAAGTCCAAAACTGTGAATGGCTAACAATTAACCATAACAATTAACAATTAAGTATGGTAAATGGTTCTTTAAAAACAAAAAGAAGTATAGCACCACAAACCGGTGCACAATGTCTGATTTATAGCAGCATCCTGTCTTTCTTTCAATCAATAGATTAAAGTTGTCATGACTCTCCCAAAGGCCTTCTTAAAAAAATAAAAATAATAAAACATTCTCTTTCTTCTCACTGTCAGTCTAAACCTGTTGCAGACACACATTGTCCTGCACTATCTTTCAACTTCTAGACTTCAGGTTCAAATCTTTCATTGTTCAAATGCTCATCAGATCCTTACAACATGTGAGAGCGATTTCATGTGTTAAACTGCATAATGCAATTTGTAATACTTAGATCCATTTTCAACCCATTTCCTGTTGTACTTCCTTGTGGAATAAGGTAAAAGGGGAGTATTATGTGATGTGAATCTATTCCACTCTAATTGTCTGGTCCAGAGGTTTATAAAAAGAAACCTTGCAACCTTTGGTGGAGGAATGTGTCATTAATGGACTGACAAAACCAAGCAGTTCTTAAAATCATTAAATCTGCTATTCTTTTGTGGACACACATTGCTTTTTTTTACAGAAAAGATTCCCCACTTCAAACTAAGAACACTTTCTTCTACTATGTCTTTCCAAACCTACATGTAGTGTGCCTTAGTCCTGTGATCCAGAGCTGGAATGTGGAATCCCTCCAGGGCTGTGCTCTGAGGCCCGTCCCATCATCTCCTGACCCCACTCTCTGTGACTGGACTCCTGGAGGCCTCGTCCTATGGTCTCTATGGGCAGGGCACAGGAAGCAATAGCAGCCAGCAGACCGCAGCAACAGTACACTGACAGAGTCAGGTACACAGAGGATTCCAGCATCACCTTGAAGAAGGAAGCAAAGATCTCTTATGTTCACCAAGATTTCATTTTTTTAAATCAAAAATACAGTAAAAACAGTAAATTAAATTAAAATTAAATTACATTTAGCAGATGCTTTTATCCAAAGCGACTTACAGTGCATTCAGGCTATCAATTTTTACCTATCATGTGTTCCCAGGGAATCGAACCCCCAACCTTGCACTTGATAGCACAATGCTCTACCAATTGAGCTACAGGAACACTATTGCATAACACTATTAGAATTTAAGTTTTCTATTTTCATGTATTGAAAAATGTAATTTATTCCTAGATTGGTAAACCTGAATTTTCAACAGCCATTACTCCAGTTTTCAGAGTCAAGTCAACTTTATTTATATAGTGCTTTACACAATATTGGTTGTGTCAAAGCAAATAGCAAATAGTTTGGCACACGATCCTTCAGAAATCATTCTAATAGGATAATTTGGTGCTCAAGAATCATTTCTTAGTATTACTGCTGAAAATGGTTGTGCTGCTTAATATTTTACAGAAACCATTTGTTCAAAAGAATAATATAGTATAATAGAATAAATAATAGTATCTTAAAGTTTCGTATATACCAAAATGTGAACTCAAATATGTGGTTTAAGTTGGTTTTAGTATTTTCCCACCCGTGAATTTGAAATCATTTTATGTACAAACTTACTAACTTACTAATGAACCATAATTTCTGAAAACATTTACACAGATATGAACAGTTATTGAATAGTAAGTTCCTGGTTATTGTTTCCACACCTGTGCCACAAATGGTGTGATGAGCGCTCCAACCCGAGCCATCCCACTGCTGGTGCCCAAACCCAGTGCCCTCGTTGCTGTGGGATAAACCTGCAAAAGACACAGAGAGAGAGAGAGAGAGATAATGAGTGATTTGGGTGATCTTCTCATTGAACATTGAACTATTACATAACCACAGGGAGGTTAGTGAATGGACCTACATGACCTACATGGATCTATTACTTCACTTCACTGCTATCATGCTGTAAACACTTTCAAAACCAGTTAAATATCACAGACAAAGATTAATGTAGTTAAAAAAAACTGCCTCAGGTTAGTACCTACAACTACTATGGTATGGAATAAAATGACCTTAATGGCATTTACAACAAAGACAACCTACAGACACTATACATAATATTCAGCCCTCCAGTCCTGTATCTGGAGATGAACTCCAGTATTAATAAAAAAAAAAAATGTGACAAAGTGGCCTGTTTTATGTCAGGTAAGCTGTTGCAATGTCTGCCTAGTGGTAGGAGTGAGCCAGGAATTGGTCAAAAAAAATCATTTTTTAGCACAGTTGATGCCTTGAGCAAAACATTTCACATTACACTGACAGTCTACAGGCTTTACTCTCCTTTCAATTTATCTGAGTGTCACATTTTCCTTTGTTTCTATTACATATTCCTTTGACTGCAAATAATGATAAGAGCTTTCCTTTGAGCCTCAGTTCTTCCAAAAAAAAAAAAAATTAAACAACTGAAAGGAACTGAAAAAGAGTTCTTACCTCAGGAGTGTACACATATGCAGCCTGGAAACCTCCAGCAATGAAAGCCCTTGCAATGAATATAAATACTGTCAAAGAAGTCCTGCAATATAGGGAATGTAGTTATTCACAGTATGGTCACATATGCAATTAAAAAAGGCTTGAATGCACTAAAAAAAAGACAGTAATAGATGTGCTTTCTGACCTTCCCACACAGGCGTAGAGTGGCACAATGCAGAGAGAGAAGACAAAGAAACACAGTGCCATAGTCATCCTTCTCCCTAATCGATCAATCGCCCACAGGGTCACCAGCAGGCCTGTGATGCATCAATCAATAAGTTAGTCACATTTTTTTTTTTTGCCTGCCATACGTTATTTAAAAATGAGATGTTAAAGTTCACCCAAACATTTTTTTTCCCGAAATGTAGATTCGTTTTTTCTTCATTGGAACAGATTCAAAGAAATTTAGCACTGCATCACTTACTCACCAATGGATCCTCTGCAGTGAATGGGTGCCGTTAGAATGACAGTCCAAACACTGGGTAAAAAATATCACAAAAATGCACAATTAATCCACACGATTCCAGTCATCTCAGATTACACTGACTTCTGTTTAGAATTGTTTTGGACTGTTTTTGCTTTTTAATTGTGTTTGATCTGTGCATATTTCTCTCCTGATTCAGACAAGACAACTTAAAGATGCTTTTCACTTCAAAATACATTAACTGATGAACTTGAGTCATGTGGATTATTGTGATGCTTTTATCAGCTGTTTCATCTCTCATTCTGATGGCACCCATTCAGTGACGAGGATCCATTGGTGAGCAAGTGACATAATGCTTAATTCCTCCAAATCTGTTCTGATAAAGAAACAAACTTACATCCAAACTTAACTACCTTCGACCTTCTATCTTGGAGAGTGGGTAAATGTTTTATTATTTTAATTTAATTGCATTAAAATACAAATGTATACCAGGAAACTCAGAAAGTGTGGTCCATAGAAGGTCTTTGTAATCATCTGAATTCAGATATTTGCACTCCAAACTGCAACCTGGCTCCATTTTACTGCCCTTCGCCTCTAGGGGGAGACACAAGACCAATGTATGGTGAACGTGATTTCAAAAGTACAACATGTTCCTGATCAACCTCCCTTTTGATCCTGAAAAAACACTCCAATCAACCAATATGAACTGAGATATAACTTTTCAGGAAATATCTGTTTAAGGCTTACAATTAGGATTCTACACCCTTGTTAATCAGCTATCCTTTCCCACTGATTTTAGGAATAAATGATGGTTAGGGTTAGTTTTAGGTTTAGGGATTGGGTTAAGTCTATATTCTTGGACAATAATTTTGATCCAGGATCATCAAAACATGTTGATGCAGCAACATGTATACTTGGCAAAATCACAGCGATCCCAATGTATGCACACAGAATACCTTGGTTTTGTATGGTTTTGATTCTTCTGGAGTGAAATTATATGAAACACACTGGTTTATATACTATTTAAAAACAATTAAGCAGCATACAGGTTAAATTGTACAGTATACAACATATGTTGAATAATGTGATATTCTATTCTTTACATAGCCCCTATTTTCTCACTATACTCCAGTCTGTTTTTACACACACAATAGCTTTCACTCACGACCACAGGCGCCTCCCTCCTGGAAAAGTGCAGTGGTCAGCAAAACCACGCCATAATATGAGAATGCATTAGAGAACCTGTAACAGAAAGCACATAATAAACTGAATATGAATGAAAGCAGCCAGAACAAAACACTGTGAAATATCTGAGTGAAATTGTGAAACAAAAGAGATAGATGTGACAAAAATCTTAGGGGAACAAAACATCCTTTTTAAGATTTAGTAGTAGACATCTACATGAAGAATGCAGACAGGTGATTGAATAAGAGCTAACACGGTAATTAATAGGAATTTGTATGACCATCTTACCATATGAACCAGAGCAGAATAGTAGTCAAACGGAAATGTGGAGAGAAAAGATCTTGAATTTTCCCCCTGTCCTCCTGAACACAGAAAATAACAATTATACCCAAAATAAGGGGAGATAAAATATGTCAAAATGGATAAAGAGAGAGAGAGATAGAGAGAGAATAAATATGGTAATATTGTGAAATATTATTATTAGATCATATTATATAAAATTAAAATAATTTTTTCTATTTTAATATATTTTAAAAAAGTAATTTATTCCTATGATAGCAAAGCTGAATCCAGCAGCCATTACTCCAGTTTTCAGCGAAACACTTCTTATTATCATCAATGCTGAAAAGGGTTTTAATACTTTATATTTTTGCAGAAACCATGAAACCATTATTATTATTTTTTTTCAGAATTCTTTGATGAATAGAAAGGTCAAAAGAATAATAATAGAAGTAGTATAAATAATATTATCTAATAGTTTGGTATAGAAAAAAACATGAACATGTAGTTTAAGTTGATTCGTATGTATGTATGTATGCATTTTTTCATTCCAAAGATTTTAAACAACTCATAATCATAATTCATAAAAATAATTTATGCATCATAATTTTTGCATGAAAACTTTCACACACCAATGCAGATTCAACACTACTATATTATAAGAAGTGTTTAATGGTTTTTCAAAAAATTAAGATCAAGTAAAAAAAAAGCCATAAATGGCATAAATTATATAAATAAAGTAATATACACAAGTATATTTAACGGGTATTTTACCTGTCTGGCTGCTATGAGTTTTCCCAGCGGCATGGGGACATTATTCTCTGTAGCAATGCGTTTGAGTGTGTTTAAAGCCTTCTCTTTATTTCCTGTCAGGACATCATAACGAGCGCTCTCCGGCAGCCACTGTTGATGTGCATTTGACATTTTGCTTAGACTTTTGTTTAGACAATATATCGCTCACACCGATATATAATTCATATCTAGCTCAAAATGAAACAACAAAAGTGCTATTTTAGAACACTTACAAAGCAAAGAAAAGCAAAAATGAAGAGTGGAATGGTGGAGAAGGCCAGCAGCCAGCGCCAGCCTAAGGTTGGCATCACCAAAATAGCCAGGAGCACTTCAAATACTGTACCCAAAGCCCAGAAGATCTACAGCAGATCAGAGAGAAAGAGATTTCAAAGAGATTTAGACTAAATCCACACAATATCACAGTTATGACAATCTCCATGTTTTGGTTCAATTTATAACTGAAACTATTTAATCAATCAGGGCTATGATATCCGTATTTAAGAATAGAATAGAATAGAATAGAATAGAATAGAATAGAATAGAATAGAATAGAATAGAATAGAATATTACCTCAATCAACAGAATGCAAGTGGCTCTGGACCGCATGGGGAGAAACTCAGCATACAATGTTACTCTTAAAGGAGAGACCACAAGTTTGCTATAAGTCTCTAATTATTCAGTGATATTGTTATTAAAACTGGCAAATTGTAAAGGACAACATACAAATGAAAATAACCTTAAATGTTAGGGTAACACCTTGCAATTCTCCTTACCATAATTAAATTGATGCTTGTACACTATCATTCAAATGTTATTTAGCAAGGATGCATTAAATATTTTTTTACATCGCTTTAAAAATTTTTATTTTTAAATAAATGCTGTTCTTTTACTTTTTTTTTTATTCAGTAAATCGTAAAAAAAAAAGAACAAATATATCCACAAATATTTTGAGTAACACAACTATTCTCAAGTTGATAATTACAAGAAATGTTAAATCCACCAAATTTACCAACGCATAGCACCAGCATTTGATTTACTCTCACAGGATGTAGTAAAATAGAGTTTAAATGTAAATATTTCACAATATGACTGTTTTACAGTATTTTTTTAATCAAATGCAGCCTTGATGAAATAAGACTTTCAAGCTTTCAAAAATCCCATCAACCCCAAACTTCTAAACCTTTGTGTGTGTATTTAGATCTGTGTCATACTCACGATTGTGGAGCCCCTCCAATGCCAAAGCCCACCAGAGCTCTGAGGAACAGGATCCATCCATATATAGGTGCAAACGCACTGAGGAGGCCATAAAACAAGGTCCAAAATACACTCATCTTCAAACCCTACCAAAAACACACACATCTTTAATCATTCCCCGCTGGTGCACAGTGAATATAAATCACATTTGTGCCATTGGACATGCACATACTTCACTTTAATTTACATACTCACTGTTTTTCTCCCATATTTATCAGATATGTTGCCCCATAATGAAGAACTGATCATCATTCCAATAAACACTACCTGTTTCAGAGAAGGGTAGAATCTCCACATTACATACACATCAATGTGGTTATTCAGGCAAACACATTTAGGAAGGATCTAGAAAACCAATACTACTTCCAAACGTTCTAAAAAGCATGAGGAAAGTCATTATTGACCCCAGGAATAGTGTACAGTACCGAAGTTAGCAGTGCCACCTCCCAGCTGAGCAGTGCCCACTCACAGTGCAGTTGAGGGGCCAATATACTGAGGATCATCATCTCCATGGCATCGGCCATCTGCACACAAATTCAGCCATCGGCAATATGGAAACAAATATAGCAGCTACTCCATCTGACTAACAGAATTAGCTAAAGATTTACAGCTTATTAATTTGTAAATAAAATGTTTAATTTATACAATGTCTTACTGGAACCCAAGGTCAATTTAATTGTAATTATAGAGTGCTGTGATGATACAACAATTGTTCCCTCAGTGCATTTTGTTTAAGTTTTGTTACCCATGAAAGTCCAGTAAGGATGGATAGTTTCCACTGGAATGTCCCGAAGCCAATGGCTTCCACTGCATCCTCAACCATGAAGGTATCTGTTGAACGAGCAACATATGGAGAGTAGTTTAGCCTTAAAGATGTTCAGTGAGCTGTCTGATAATTAATTCAACAGTCCTGTATATAGAAACCATTTAACATGCTCAAGTATCATTTTGTCATTAGCTCTTATTATTGCATTTTTAATTTTAATTTAAGTTTCAGTAATTTTATGTAGTTCTATGTTTCTACTTCTATTTTATGTACTATATTTCTGTTGAATTAATTTTTACTTCAGTTTTAGTCATTTTAGTTCTTCAGTTTAAACATTTGAATTAAGTTAGTTGCATTTCAAATTTTCATTAGATTTTTTTTACTATTATTGTTTTATTACAGCTTTAATTAACAAAAGAAAAATCGATTAAATGAATAAACTACATACAATTTGTTTTTCAACTTTTAATTGATTAATGATAACAAAGTTAGGAGATCTGGAAGGAGGAGGCGGGAATCGGCGAATATTTAAAAATAAAACTTTAATAAACAAATAAACGGACAGGTTAAACTCACGGACAACTGCTGCATAAATGACAAAATAAATAGTCCAGGCCTGGTCCTCTCTCATCTTTCATTGTTGTCACTCCTCCTTTTATCCATCCGGAGCTCCTGCGTGGGACTCGAGACCGGTGAGTGGTGCTAGTGTCGCTCATTACACTTTCACTCCACCGGCCTCGCTTCCCTCCCATGGCTCTCGGCCCCGCCCACTCATCGCAAACATTTAGAAAGAAACTAAACACCTTTTCTAACAAAAAATTAACTAGTGATCAGTAACCAATATTTATTGGCTAATCATACCATCAGTGGGGTTGGCAAACTCCCGAGGAACCGGAGCACCATCAGCCAGGGAAACAGACTCCATATCCGTCCGTCCTCCATCCATCTGCAAAGCCTCTTCCCTGCTGCAATATTCATCCTCTGAGCGAGTGCTTTCACCTGTACGCCGGAACTTCACCACTCTGTCAGAGAGAAAAACAGGCAGACAGATATCAGAATCAATTAGAAGATTCAGATTGACATATTTCTGAAGTGCTATATTTATATGAATGGCTCCAACACACTGAATAAAGGTTTAATTTAGCAATGCCTTTGCATGTGCCTACACACCATCCAGCCAATATATGCTGTTTATTGTAACGTGGCATGCTAAAATATATCCCTTGACAGAACAAGCATCTGTATGTGGGATACAGCTGCAATGTGCACAGGACAGAATGATGCACATAATAAAAGCCTGTTGCCAAGGTGATGAGAGAGCTTGTTTGTGCAATGCCTGGAAAGAAAGCACAAGAGAATGCTAGCATGTTGTGATGATGTGTGAAGAGACAGTGGAGTAATGTTTGAAACTGTGACTCACAACCCACAGCCTTTATGGGGCAACTGGCTGACAAGAATTTTCTCACTGAATGAAAACTGCAGTTGAAAGAAAACAACAACAGATGCTCTAGCAGTAGTCAGGGGGGATTTTTACTATACAAATATCCTCACATCTATGAAGACCGATTGGATCAGGGAGCAGTAAATAAGAGGAGCACAGAGATATCCAGTGTTTTAATTACTGTAATTGCAATGCTCACAGCGACACTATGAGCAATAAAGCTTTCATGAGCAGCTGTGTAATTAAACAGATGACCTCTCCATGCTCAGCAGAGACAAACGTGTCTCTGGGAGCATTAAAATAAACAAATAAAAAACAAGATGAAGATCATAAATCTTCTCAAATTAGCAATGATTTTAATGACAGCACAGACCTGGGCTCCTGCAAACATAAAGAAAATCCTATGAAAGAATTGTGTTTGTGACTCTTTCCTCTGTATTATTTCCATAAAGCATGGAAAAGACCAGCTGAATCAAGCTCTACATCAACAATTAAGAACGCTGCCATTCTGATTTCTGCACACCATCAGATGGCGACTGGGCCTACTGCCAAGCATCAGCAGCACAGGAATAACATCAGCATAAGCAGTCTGATTATTCAGAACTCTTCTTTGCATCAGTGGAAAGACCTTTACTGCAACAAAGATTATCAATGACACACAAGGATAGATTTCCATTTGTTTGTAACTTGCACTGTCTTGTTAAGATGCCACTGATGGACTGGGTGATCAATCAAGACTGAGACCAAGATGTTTTGCTGTTCATGACTGATCTTATTCCATTTAAAACAGTCATACACCATTCACTGAAATGAATCTCATGATGTGGTTTATACAGGAAAGTCCATCTAGACTCTTCACTGAAAGTTAGGGTTTGATTGAACAGGTTACATCAACAAACAGCTGCCAAAAAGGGCAACTGACTTTCAGAAAAAAAAAAAAAAAAAACTTACTATTTAAAGGAGAAGTCAGAAATAGCCCTATTAACATGTATTCTGTCATAAGCGATGTGATCATAATATATATATATATATATACATAATATAAAATGGATCACAAAACTCATGGTTCAGATCACATTACGGATTTTGAGTCATGGATTGGTTATTTTTTTCGAATCAGAAAAAAACACACAAAAACAAACAAACTACTGATATCTTACTTTTCTATAGGGGTGCAATGGATCACACACCTCATGGTTCAGATCATATTTGACCATGGACCACAAAATGTAACTATTTGAAAATCTGGAATCTGAGGGTGCAAAAAAAATCTAAATACTGAGAAAATCACCTTTGAAGTTGACCAAATTAATTCTTAGCTATGCATATTACTAATCAAAAACTATGTTTTTATACATTTATGGTAGGAAATTTACAAAATATGTTCATAGAACATGATCTTTACTTAATATTCTAATGATTCTTGGCATAAAAGAAAAATCAACAATTTTGACCAATACAACTGATAAAATACAATATACCCCAGTGACTTGAGGTCCAGGGTCACATATTACAGATTTTGAGGCATGGATCAGATAATTTTTCAGATAACAGTTAAATACAGATGCATCTTTGTTAGAGCTGTGGCGTTATTTGATTAGCAGACAGAAACCGGTATTTATTGGTTGCTGTCTCTTTAAGACCAATGCACAGACCTAATACTGACACACACATTCGGTTTCTTTTTCAGCCATTTAAGTTTACTTTAGACATAATCGACAGTGTTTACTAGAATACTTGCCAAAACGGGTATTTTAACTTTATAACTTTGTGTGAATGTGAAAGAGGAATCAATTCGGCTGAGCACAAACAACAGCGCGCGAGTTAAATTTCGTGAATGTGTAAACTGGTATGACAAAACGTGCAAATGATAAACTTTCACTCGATAATTAAACCTAATCCGAGAAACACATGCGTGCCGAACCATGGGGCATAAATATATGTAAAAAAGAAAAAGAAGTAAAATTGTCTCTTAATTTTAAATGGATACCAATATTAATCATAAACATTAATCATAATATTTAATAATGTCTAGCAACTTGAAAATGTTGTATTAATAAATAAATATTTAATGATCTACATTTGATAGATTTCACTGTACACTAATTATATAAAACTATATTTCAGTGCACCATACTACATATACAAATAAACTAAATATATGCATTTATTTGCATTCAAAGAGCTGGCAACTGATAGAAAAGGTTGGAATTAAAATGTAGTTTATCCTGTGCCCCTCCAGTAAGATTATGGCTCCCTCTAGTGGAAATAGAAGTAGAAATGTCTGTAGGCATAAGGGAAGGCCAGCAGAACACACAAAATAGCCCCTAACCTGCAAGTGCAAGCTTTTTTAAATTCCAATTAAAATTAAATTTCTTACCCAGCTATGCTTTTATTTTCTGTGATCCAGATCTCTTTTTTTTTTTGAGACTCTGAGAATCCAGGTGCCAGCAATATTTATGAGGATAACATGATGCAAGTCAAAATAAACGATGAGAAGTATTGCGAAAAATAATTGTGTAGCTTTATAATAATTGAAAACAACTAATTTTTTTTGTGAATTGGGCTACCCAGATACATTGTGCTGTGTGTTTCTGACTGACCAAAAGCCGTTTGTAAAGAGTCTCCATGAAGTTGACTACACAGTGTGAGCAGACTTTTGCTGTACATCTTTTTTTTATGTCATCATATTAAAGCGCAGCTGCTAAAATACCATAAAAACCCTACTTACATTTCTATTTTATTCTGGGGTAAATCTGGGGTTGCACAGGACATGGGGTGGCAATGCTTTTTCTTAGGATGGCAGTTGGCACCCTTTGCCACCAATAGATCGGCCCCTGAAAATTGCTTGCAAATCTCCCATTATGCTATTTAATTGTCAAATCTTTTATTCAATTTTTTTGTCAACTTGTTCATTTCATTTTAGTTTTTGAGTGAAAAAAAAAAAATCCATTATTTGGGGATAAGTTTGAAATGCATACTGAAAAAACTCAGGTGTATATAGCTCCGATGAGAATAAAAGTTACCTTACCATATAAAGTTTAAAATTGTATTAGATTTAACAAAAAAAAAAAAAAAAAAAAAAATTAATTAATTAATTACATATATGTAATTCAAAATAAAAATAAAATATTACTTTATGATGAAAATAAAATTACATTAAACAGGACAATACACATACCTTTACAATTAAATTTAAACTGTTTTTCTAATATATATTTTATATATATATACATATACATATACATATATATATATATATATATATATATATATATATATATATATATATATATATATATTATTAAGAGGGTTTTCACTTAACCTTGGGTTAACATATTTTTAATCTTTGATTTAAGCAACATTTCAGTTTATAATTTTGAAAAGGTCTTGTATGGGTTAAGAAGGCCTTCCACAGAAATAATTTAAAAATCGTTTAGTATGAACAACCTAAAAAGTCACAAACAGGATTTAACATTTTTCTATTAGTCAAATTCAAAATGTTATCGTGTAAAAATATTTTAATACCTTTCAAAGTGATCATGGCAGAAACTGCGATGTACGAAAAAACCCAATAATCCATATATAACCTCTGTTATATAGGTATATTCAATGGTATCGTCATGTGCAATGCAAATGAATCAATGGACGAGGAAAATAGTCTATGCAACACAACATAGCTGCTTTAAAACACATAGCCCGTTTAATCTACTTGATCTGTTTACCAAACGTAGCCTACACCTTTGCCACTCCATACATTGCATAATATTCTACATCAGCCTACATCTAGGTTATGTAAGCAGTGATTTTTCAAAGAAGTTGCGTAAATATCAATGTCACATTGTGGACAGCACATTCTAGTAGATCACTAAAAGGGCTTAAGTGAAGGAAAGAGAGTGTTTGCGTGGTGGCTAAGGTCGCGTGCGGATGAAAGAAACGTGATGAAAGCAGACTCACGGGAGCTGTCTTAACTGAAACAAATCATCGTCCATTATCGGTCTGTTCGTCGGGCTGCCGGTGTCTTTGTCTCATTGCCGTTACATTGCTGTCGGGTCGAGGCTGATTTCAGCACCACGGGCGTGAGGACAGCGAAGAGCTCAGAGAGGGGCGGTGTGGCGCGGGGCGTCCATGATTCCTGCGCGTGTCGCGTCGCTGCTGGCGTCGCTCGCTCGTGCGGGATCTCTGCACAGCCTGGAACACCCGGTTCATCCCAAACTACCGGGAGGGAACTGCGAATGTGGAGATACAATACACTTTTCCTCCCATGAATTTCATTGACTTTTTTTCATTCATTTTTTTTTTTGTTTGGATTAAGCTAAAAATATAAAGCTGAAAAAGCTTAAAACAAAATCAAAATTATAGAGCTCAATATCGAAGATCTACGGATAAATTGAATAATAAATAAAAAAGATATTTACTGAAAGGATTATATCATTTTAATAAACCATAGTTATGATGGTAAGAGTTGATTGACAACTAGGCTACTGGTTCCACAGACAAGGTTAAAGCCTAGTCCCAGACTAAAATGTTAGTCTGAGCGGTTTCAACTGAAACTAATTTGCACTGATTGATCTAAAAATTTGTCAGTGCCCTTGTTATGTCTCAAGATGCATACCTGTAGGCCTAATGTATTTTTCTGAGGCATGTTTTTTTTTTATAAATGTCCTAATTGAACTATTGCCTAATTCTGGTTTAGTCTAAACCCTGTCTGTGAAACCAGGTTTAAGACTTTTAAGAATAATTTGTGTGTGTGTATGTGTATTTGGATGAGAAATCCATTATATTTTGAGAGAGAGAGAGAATGAATAACTATTAACTTTCATTACCTTTTCTTTAAATCGAAAAAGAAATACTCAAAGAGAAAAAGACAAAAGTAAATAAATAAACAAATTAGTTTTTGTTGTTGTCTGTTTTTAAGTCTACTCGTGTTCATTAGGAACACAAAACAAATCCAAATGCACATATAAATCCTTTAAAAGCTCACACAGCCTATTTAAAGTCTTCATTTTCTGTGACCTGGTTTATCTTATTAAGACTATGATATGGAGCTTCTATTATTATCCAGCTAATTTGTGTACCTAATTAATTGTCCTAAACAGTTGAGGTGACTAAGGTGAATGTTGAACACTTAGCTAATGTTCGGATTAATTAATTTCTGTACTTTACAAACAAACCCTCATGTTGGCTCATATATACAAGCTAATATACACTATATGCACTCATACACTATTTACTTATGCACTATGTACTCAAACATGTAGTGTATGAATTATATAAGATGTCTGATAGCCCCTCCCACTTCGCTACGTAATTAAAGCTGCGATAGTTAAGTGCATGAAGTGTCCAACATACACAATATTGTACTACATTAGACAAAATTAAGAACAAAAAAGCAAGAAAGACCTATGAAGCTTTTGTTACTTTAAATTGGTGTAATTCCATCCCTGGCATGAATTGTTTCACTTTACATATTCATATGAATTTTTATTTGTTTTCGTACCTGTTGCGAGTTGTATATGCTTTTACAAATTTTTGTATAATTTCTGCACAATAAAAAAAAAGGAAGAGTCCAACATTCCACGCTTCGTTTTTTTCGTTTAAGTGCATCATCCATGTGTGCACTTTTTCTTCTTGGAATTTTCAGTGTGAATGCACTACTCGCATTATTTATACTAAAAAACGTCATAGAATAGTGCATAAGTACGCGATTTGGGACGCGCCTGCTGCTTTCGTGCTTTCTCAGCCTTTCATCATTTCCGGTCACGGCATCGAGACTCGTCCTGCTCCGCGGAAGGTCCGTCGCGGAACAATGCTCCATGTTTAGTTCCGCACATGCGGGCGCAGTGAAATATGCCTTGGTGCAAACAGGGAGCTACAGACAAGCTTGTTCGAGAGTTCTTACGCACTGGAACCGCTGCAAGGTTGGAGTTTGTATAAAAACCGTGTGAAATGACTGTTTAATGAATATTGTATCGGTGTAGCTCAGATAGACGTAGGAAAGGCAGAAAAGATTGTGGCAGCTGTAGCATTGAAGGCCGGCAGACTTTCGCTTCGCCGTGTTTGTATTTCACTGATCATCACAAATGAATGAACAAGCGGATCTGTCTTTTTTGTACTTTTAACTATTATAGATCCAGTAAACAAAAATGTTGTAATAAATGTATTCGGCGGATTTTTAATAGCTTGACAGCCAGCAGTAGCTTATTAAAACTTCCCCATCTGTCTGTAAAATACCATTTATAGGTATTTAATGATTCTGAAAGCTTCGATTCAGCATTCAGGATTAATATGAGCATGAGATTTGGTTTTGTATGTTCCACTTTTCTCTAAAACAGTCTGTTGTGAAATGATGGCTTTTGCTGGAGAGCCAGGCTTAATGCAAACACAGCTGTCAAGGTCAGAAGTAACGTTAGTCTGCTGTCTGTCACTGGTTTGTTTGTGATCAGACTACATGTGATGATCTGTACATGTGCTCTTTAACTTCACTTCATTTCTATGCACTTGTCTGTGTTGGATACAACCAAAACACTTATTTTTATAATTTTTTTCTTCTTTCTTTGTTTCAGGAACAAGATGATTAAAAACTGGGGTGTAATTGGTGGAATAGCTGCTGCCATGGCTGCTGGAGTCTATGTACTATGGGGGCCAATTTCAGACAGGAAGAAAAAGAAAAAAGGTGAGTTATCTGTTTTCTCGGTGATTTAAAATCTCAGAGTAAGTTTAAAGTTACCATTAAATTACATTTGACAACTGTTATTTTTATAGAATGTAAAAGCAGTGTTTATTCTAAACTATTTATTATTTGCCTTTGTAATCTTTATACATAATTGAAAGCATTAGCTGCCTCTGCCCCTTGCAATTTCCTTGCCTTTCCAAAAAAAAAAAACACCTTCTGAGGAGAGTGATCACATCTGGTCAAAAGAGAGAAATACGTGTTTGCTGTCACTCTTTCAGTCGTTGTATTAGAAACATTCGTGCAGTTATAGTTGCTAGTTTTGTGATGTTAATACCTGTGGAAACGCATCATCACAGTCTGTGTAAGGGAGCAACTATTAAACTTAGTTTACATGTCAGGAACTGTATCTTCACTGCACTTTGTGAATTTGCTTTTCACAAATGAAAACATATATTCTTAATGTTCAGACGTATACAATATAAAAGTAACCTATTTATGAAAGTAACAAGGCTCAAAGTTGTGTTATAATATAAATATAGCGACCGCTATAGAGATTGCAGATGTGTTTTGACGATTCATCGCTTAAATGTATTATTTCTCTCATTCACTGGTATGCTTCTTGGTCTACTTAATAATAATAATAATAATAATAATAATAATGTGATATTAAACGTCTAATTTCCCTCGCAGGTATGGTTCCTGGTCTGCTTAATCTGGGGAACACATGCTTTATGAACTCACTTCTCCAGGGCCTGGCAGCATGTCCTTCCTTCATCAGATGGCTTGAGGACTCCACAAATGAGAGCAGCGTCCATCCGGGGAGAACTGAGAGAGAGACTCATCTATCCAGATCTCTGATGCAGTTACTTAAAGGTTAATTCCCATTCACTAACCAATAGTATAAATTCACAAAATATTATTGCACACTAACAGGGTGATCTCTCCATCTTCCCTCCTTTGGACAGCCCTGTCGAGTCACGATCCTGGAGAAGATGACGTTTTAGATGCGGGAGGCCTTTTAGAAGCTCTCAGACTTTACAGATGGCACATCAGCTCCTTTGAGGAACAGGTAAGAGGTTTTCAAAGACAATGCAGTTGCATATTTGACAGTTATTCTAGCTTTTTTTTTAAAGGGATAGTTCACCTAAAACTAACTGAAATGTTGGGGTTTTAAAAAGTCATTAACATAACTTTGTATTGTATTTGGCTTTTTTTCTGCAGGATGCTCATGAGCTCTTTCATGTTCTTACATCATCATTAGAGGAGGAACGAGAACGTCAACCCAGAGTAGCTCACCTGTTCGACATGCAAACCCTGGAGGTAAAGATGAGTAGTCCCCATGAATGCAGTATTAGGACCCAAAATATAGATGAAAACTAAAGAGTTGGTAATTAGACAGGATCCATAGACATTCTCATGACCCTACTGTGAATTATTATAGAAATCTGTTGAGTCCAAAGAGAAAAACATAAGCTGCAGAAGTGGAGGTAAATAAAAATTTCTTCTTCAAACATTTTTTTTTCTTTTTTGAGCATTTAGTAATTTATATTTTTCATGATCAGGCCCACTACATCCCATTCCAAGTTTATGGAGGTCTCGACACCCTTTTCATGGGCGGTTAACAAGTTATATGGCTTGTAAACGCTGTGAGCAGCAGGTGACCTTTTTCAGATTTTTTTTGTATTACATTTCAAACTGACTTTTTAGATTTAACATACATTTATGATTTAAATGATTGGAACAATGACATTGTTAACCCTATCTGTTGTTGATTTCAGAGTCCTGTGCACTATGATTCTTTCGACAGCTTGTCTCTTTCTATCCCGTCAGTAAAGTGGGTAAGCAAACTTGCTCTCTAAAACCCAATCAAATGCGTAGAATAGCATTCTATATTTATTACCTACGTTAAAATATGACTGTTGAAGTCATATTGCCTTGTCTTACAGACAAAAATTTGTGTATAGTTTGCCTGACGTGTATCATTCTTTCAGGGCCGACCAGTTACTTTGGACCAATGTCTACAGCATTTCATTTCCTCTGAAACCATCAAAGACGTGGAGTGTGAAAACTGTACCAAGGTATGGTAGATGTTTAGCTTTAGTACCACTTTTCCTCATTTATTTGTTGACCTTTCAGAGCATTACTGAGCTGATCCTCTCTGTCTCTTTATAGCAACAGGCTGGAGAGCTTGTCAATAGAGTAATCCTTGAGAGTCAGAGGACGACATTTGTCAAGCAGCTGAAACTCGGAAAGGTAGATATGATTGTTGTTATTCCTTCATCCAGACCAGCAACCTTTTCAAAACATTGACAGCGTAACAGCACTCTTCATTAATCTCCTGTTCGTTCGTTTTGTGTGTGCTTCTTCTCACCTTTAGTTGCCTCAGTGCCTCTGCATCCATTTGCAGAGACTGACTTGGTCTAAAGAGGGCACTCCCATTAAGAGACAAGAGCATGTTCAGTTTACAGAATATTTGTCTCTGGATCGATACAAACATTGTACTGCTGGTCAGAACCTCCCGAGCACCAGCAGAATAAATAAACCCGTATCTGCCAAAGCTGCTGTAGACCCAAAAGAAAAAACCATTGCTAATGGTGTTGGTAAGAGATGTGAACTCTTTTTCCAGTGGCTATGTGATGCTGTCATTTTAGATCTGTGAATATGGATTTACTACATATAAAGGTTTCATCTGTGAAATATTCTTGCAATCCAAAGATAATAATAATAGTAATAATAATTGCTAATGCTGCTATTATTATTATTTTAAATACAATTCTATGGAATATATACGAAATATAATTTTTTGAGGATCCTGATTGAAACTAATTTCAAAGCTGATGGTTTTGTTGGGATTTGTGAATATGGATTTACTCCAGATAAAGGTACTAAAATACCAATCAAATATTTTTGCTATTTTGCACAATAAAAATAATAATGAATTGATTAATAATCAATGCTATTATTTTTATTAGATATATACAAAAAAAAGATGTGTCTAAAGATAAATTTCAGTTTCATTTGCAGACTCAGAACACTGTAACAACAATAAGCCACTGTCCAATGGAACCTTTCCCTCCGTCTTTCTACACTCACCAGGACTGAGCTCACAACTCAACCTCACTTATGACTACAGGTAGAGACATGTTTATGTGATAGATGCATGCTATTATAAAGAGCCAGAATATGTGCTTTGATTTAGTCTGAAACTGCTTCTAAACTGAAAATATTTTCAGGGAATGTAACCCATTTCAAAAATTGAGTAAACCTTTTATTGTCTCACTCTAGCGCCTCAGAGTACCTCTTCCGCTTGACGGCCGTCCTGGTTCACCACGGCGACATGCACTCTGGACATTTTGTCACTTACCGCCGCTGCCCTGCCACTCCCCGAGGAACATCTCCTTTTAGCTCCCAGTGGCTCTGGGTGTCTGATGATTCGGTGAGGAAAGCCAGCCTCCAGGAGGCTCTCTCCTCCAGCGCATATCTGCTCTTTTATGAGCGAGTGCAAAGGCGCAGTCTGAGGGAAGAAGAGTAGAGTCTCCGATACTTATCCTTAATTGAAAGCTAGAGTGTTAACCCTTGCTTCTCTCCATTCAAGGCCATGCTACTAAGGCCAAGTGCAACCGTGCATCCCTGTGTGCATGCAGTTTGGCATGCATGTTGTTTCTGATCACTCTTTGTGAGAAAGAGAGAGGGAAGACAAGGGTTCTGTACATCATAGTTTCCACCTTAATCTTGCTCAGCGAGTCTGTGTTTATGGCGGTTGTTGTTTTAGAAAACTCAGAAAAGTTGTTATCTGAGCATAGGAATGATGACAGTCACGATTACTACCAGTTGTCACTGATACGGGGATTGACAGAGATTTGAACTTGTTTTTTGTTAGGAAAACTCTACATTTAAAGAAAATGTTTGTTGCAAATTGACCTAAAATTGTTGCCTTGCTCTTTAAGCTAATGATCTGTTAGAAGTACATTTTAAATGGTTACTCATGCAGTTTTTTTATCATTAATAATGTGTCTTTATCAATGAATGATCTATTGTTAATAATATATTTAAGGAATTTGCATATAAAGGTCTTTTGTAAAGCATAACCACAGCACTAAGTTATTTTTGTTTCACATTTTGACTGTAATTAATGGAGAGCGCAAATTTGTGGGATGTATCTTCATCAAGTGTTGTGTCCACATATAGATCAGGTTTTCTGCTTAATTTGTGTTTTGCTTTGTTGTATGATTGGCATATCCCAGATCAGTTTATCTTTGTGAATACTAAGAAGGCAAACCTAGCAAGAATATGGGAATGCAATCCATACTCCTGATCCTGAGTATTTACCAAATAGATTTCTCGGATTACATAAATATTTCAGTATACATCCATTTCCAGTGTTATTCTGTAAATCCCATGTTAAATGTTGATTGTATGTGATGCTATTTGCACAATTGTATATTTTTATGAAATTAGTGTGTATAATTGTGTGGGTGAATATTTTTTCACATGTACATTAAATTAAATAAATTCTGAAACCTTAATGTTTTCCATCTGCTGTCTCTACAGCTCCACACGTTTAAAATCTCTTAACTTAAACCCATATGATTTTTTTTAAGCTTAGCATTTTCATTATTTGGAAATAAAAATTGATATTCTGAGTAATATCTCCTCTTGTGCACATGTGAGTTATGCTGGTTTGGAACAACATAAGCGTGAGTAAATTACAGAATGTTCTGTCCCTTTAAGTCTGTAGGTCTGGCTTGTCTCAGCACGTGGACTTTAGGGCGTGGTCATTTAGAACTAAACCACACGGAGCTTTCTGTTTTATGACGGCCACGCACGCTGCGTTCGACAGTCTTCATTTCCACTTTGTAAAACAAAAACAAAGAAACACTGATCTCTGCTCACCCAAGTGTACAGACTGCTGAACTAAACTGAAGATGCCAACGCAAAGCGTACTTGTCCGAGATTCCTCTTTTCTGAGGAGGGTACTACAGCAGTACCTGAGTTTGTTAAAGAAATATCCAGTCATCACCAAATCGGTTACGAGGTCAGTTTACATTTTTGTTAAAGCTAGTTGGCTAGCTGTACATTTGGGGATATTCAGTTACGTTTCATTATCTTAGTCAAATCACTAATCTGCGCATAAATACACTCAAACTCTGAAATAGACGAGCTGAACTTGTTCTGTTTTTATGATGTATATATAACATAATGCATTTAGCAGTTTATTGGAATTGCACAACAATTTAAAAGCCGTTTTTGTTTCTTGCCAGTCCCAGAATCTCCTGTTAGTTCTGATCATTTTAGAATCAGTATCAGTAGAGTTTGCGTTCTGCTAGTTAGTAAAATTACACTTATGGATTGTGAACACTTATGGATGTAACTAATTTAATTCAAGATAATGATAGCTAATATTCAATCTTGTATTAATACAATATATGTAATAGTTGTTTAATAATTTCATACTTAATATATCAGGGACACATGTACACTACACAATTTAATCCTAATAAACATAATATTTATATAATTAATAGCTAAGAATAATGTTTAATTTTATACAAGATTATAGTGTAAAAATATTTTTTATTTTATATAAAATATTTAAAAAGCAAATTAATATCACTAAACACTAAGCAAAAAAAATAATAATAAAATGCTTTGTAGGTGTAGCAGTCATTTATATAATTTATACATTTTTTTAAGCTTAAGCCATTAAGGACTTTGCCACTGAGTGTTGTTCTATTGGATGCGTGTGGGGTGGGAATCAAGTCCTGTCAAATTAACACTCACTTTTGGACCAAACGCAAAAAGTGTCTTCCACATTAGGTGCGAGGTCATGTGGATACAGTGATACAATGGCAGTTTTGTTCTTTCTTACAGTGGTTTTCTATCTGCTGTGGGAAATCTTCTATCTCAAGCTTTGGAGTACAGGAAGAACAGCAAAGAAAATAGCCCGAAAAAGAAAATCAGTTTTCTGGGACCTTTACACTATGCAATATTTGGGTAGAGTGACGATGCATTTTGATTACATACACCCCATAATCATGCAAAATATTTATTTTTACATATTTGGAAGACTAAATATACATGTCAGTGACATGATGACATGATGTCACAGTACACATTAAGTTATTTTACAAAAATATGTAACACCCCGACTGTTTAATGAGTTATAAATGTATTTTTTTTTCAGACTTTTTATCACTGGTCCAGTCAGTCATTACATTTACCAGCTCTTGGAGGTGCTGTTGCCAACCACTGTCCCATACTGCCTGATCAAGCGCCTTCTGCTGGAACGTCTAATATTCGCCCCTGCTTTCCTCTTGCTCTTTTACGTGGTTATGAATGCTTTGGAGGTAATGTTTCATAACTGAACATGTTTTCTACTTTGCACAACAATACTGCATAATATCTGCTTTTGTTTAGACATACCTCATATTCTGGGCATGCCTCTATATGCAACTTTGTTGTTATTACTGTCACTGAAACATTGTTCGATCATTTACTTTCAAGTAAGAAGAAGTTGGTAGTAAGTAGGTAAGATGGTTGTGGTGTGGATGAAGCAATATGTGATTTTCACAACGTCATGTAGAATGAAGCAATTCACCGCTACAGGTGCCAATCTTTTTATGACAGGCAGATCTTAATGCAAATGTAGGGACAACCTTCATGAGGCTTAACTTTGACCAGAATATAGACTTCAGCTGCTGGTTAATGAACTTCCCCTGTTTGCTGATCGATAGTTTGCAAGTCTCTCAGCTCATGAGCTGGTTCTGATTACTATGTTGATTTTTCTATGAATACTCAAAGCCAAAAGAACAAACTTGGAACAAAATAGATTCATTTTTTAGTTTAAAGGAATTAAAAAAAAAAAATCCTCTAGTGTCACACCACCTGGATATGCTTGAGCTAGTTACAATTGACATAAAACTAATATATAGTAATACTGACCTTATCTTGTACATGAAGTTATCTGGGTCAAGACACTGTTTAACAAATGAAATAAATAACAATTTATTTATATAATTTATTGAGTACAAACAGAATGTTTTTATCCATTTGGAAACTCATATCTTCCTTGAAACAAAGCCGCTTTTCATGGCTTAACAGGTTTTAATGTTCATTCATAATATTTTATCTGACTGGCCTTCAAGGATGCAGAAGCATATCTTGTACTTCTGAGACAAGCACAAGGAAGAGAACACAAAGAATTTATTGTAAAACAATATGCAGATCAACTTAACATAAATTGAAGTAAATCGGTTATGGTGATTGTTTACAGCTACATTGATTTGCACTAAATTTATTTTATGTTCTGTTTCTAATTCAGGAGATATGCTGCTAGTATTTGGCTGCACAATCCACAATCTCTGATATGAATGCAAATGTAATCTTTGCAGGGCAAGACACTCACAGATGTTCAAAACAAACTTAAAACAAGTTACTGGCCTGCAATGAAGATGAACTGGAAAGTTTGGGACCCCCATTTTCAGTTCATCAATATCAACTATGTGCCTGTACAGGTATGCATAAGAGCATTATAGCATCCTTAAGGCATCTCTGATCCATTATCTCACTTTCTTTTTCTTCTTACTCCTTTGGACAGTTTCGAGTGCTGTTTGCCAACCTGGTTGCTTTATTCTGGTATGCCTACCTAGCCTCTGTGAGGAAATGAAACCACAAAACCAGCTACAGTGCACATAGGTTGGTTTGATTGGTTAAATCCAGTTTGTGTTTTTTAAAGGACTGCTGCGCATTAGATAGGCCCTATGTTTCAAATGTCTTCCTGGACAACTGACAGGAAATATGGTCAGTTTCTATAAAATAACTGATTTGGGTCAGTGATGAGATATTCTGAATGTCTATGGGGCACTGACAATGATGTCAGGATTTTGATTGTTGTATTTGATTGATTTAAAAACACTGATTACAAAGACAAACTCATTTTTAGCAGTTTCTAATACTTCTGCTATTATCTTCACTCTTTAACTGAGTTGATCTACATTAATAGCAGTGGTCTTGCTTATACATTTTGTATACTTGTATAGCCCTGAAAAATGCAGACAATGTTGTTGTTTTTTAATGACATTTGATTTAAATGAATTACCAGCACACCAATAAAATGTATTTTAATTCAATGTTATGATTTAAAGGCTCAATACTGGATGACAGTATTTTAAAAAAGGTTATATTGTTGTATTTAAAAATGTGAAAGCATATTTACACAGCATTTATAGCAGCTGTAACGTTAACAAACAATATATTATTTTTTTTTTTTCTTAATTATAAAAGGAAAGTTGCGTCTTTCACAAACACACATAATCAGTTCACAGTAATGATTGTTTTGAAACTCATGCCCACACTGAGTTTCCTTTTCAGGGATTGTTCAGCAACTTTCTGTTTCCATACTTCAGAAAAGCATGTGAGCATAACAGGCCATAAACATGACGTGTAAGTTACAAACATCTAGGTGTGTACGGAGCTTTGCATAACATCCAAAGTACACACACAAATAAAGCTTCTAAATGGGATTTTTCACAGTGATGCTATTAAAGAACCATACTGGTTCCCCAAAGAACCTTTCTGTGAACAGATCATAAAAGGTTTATTTTTAATAATGCTGAATCATGTTGACTTTAGATTTGTTTGTTTCCAACAATAAATCCATAACATTGTTTGTGCATGTGGTTTATAGAGCTTTATAAAGAAAAGGTTTCATTGACAGCTACATGTTCCATTCTGCTCCTGAGTGAATCATTAGAAAGAGAGGGTATTCCCCATGATCACATGATGAGGGAAACCAGAGTGATCCTAAACACACCCTACAGAGAGCAACCACACCCAGCCATTCTGATGTGTGCAGAATGGAGTGTATCAGTCTGTGATGATCACTTTCCATTTATTATCATTTGTCTTGTACCATCCATGTATATGGTTTCTGGAAAATATCACCCTTTTATGACTTAAGACAGAATGGCAATGAAAAATACTTTGTATAATTGTTTAAGTCTGCTTTTCACTTCAGGACATTAATTAGAAAGACAACAAGACATTAATAAAATCCCCACAGTGATCTTTTCTGGAATTGTAAGAATGTCTTGCTTTTGTTCTCCATTCCTGAGTGTGAGTGTAAACACACTTCACATGACAAGTTGTGTCTAGAATTGTGAACAGGCCTATCTATAGAAATTGTGAGTAAAAAAAAATAATATATTCAGTAAATCACAAAAGCTTTTGAACAACGGAACTAGAGTAAGTCTATAAAAAAAACACTTATTGGAATGATTCAAGCATTTATTATTTTAGTTACAATTCAAGATCATTATAATGATAAAAGATGGGTCCCACAGCTACATGAAATGCAGATAAATACAGTGGAATTACA